>NC_069504.1:602443750-602743750 GCF_027579735.1 Bombina bombina
TAGAATCATAAACAAATGTGCCCATTCCTAACAAACAATTATAATGTCCATGTAAACCGCCTTTCATGGATTTTGCAAACTTTTAAAACTCAAACCATTCCTAACCATTCTAAAAGCCAGAAAAAGCCTATTTATCACAAGATTTTCAAATGCATTCATAGGCAAGTAGTAAAAAAGAGGCAACAGCAAAAACACAGTAAGGAGATGATGAGTATTTACCAAGAAAAACAAACCCTCAGTCATCAAAAGAAATAAAGGGTGCATTTACCAGTTACACTGATAAAAAGGTAAATTTTGTCTTTTTTTAAGCAAGAAATCCACTGGAACTAATGCAAAAGAGATGCCCACTAACTCCAATACCCCCCTTTTTTTGTTTTTTTTAAGTGAGAGACACACAAATGAAAAAAGGGACTTTTGATATATCCACTGACACCAACCCAGGTAAAGTCATGTTAGCATTGCCTTCTGGTGGCCACAAACTTGTGATATTCCATTTTTATAGTGGAGTGTGGTTTAATCTTATGCCATCCTTTCTCCCTTAGCGGTGTAGTTGCTTGGGTACTCTTCAAGATCAAGATTTTAGCATCTCTTGGCTACCAAGAAGTCATTGAAATTGGTTGATACCGTGAGACATTGGGCTTGCTATGCTGTATATAGTTTATGCCTACTCACAATATGACAACATGAGCTTGCTATCTGCAGATATTGTCTCTGATATAGATTCTGCTTTGAAGGCTCAAATGAATTCCAGAATTCCATGAACTGGACCAAACATGGAATCTGATAAATACAGATGCAATTGCCAACTCCTACACATTTTACCCAATAACAGCTTGTGGATTCTGTTACCACAGATGCATTGGCTATATACCCTATATTGACTAGCACATGCTTACCTCAAATATGCAGCCCCTCGAATCTGCAGTGATGGTCTCAAGTCTGGGTCTTGCTACCAAGAATAGCAAACCCCCCTTCCACCTGTTCTGAAGAAACACGGGCCTCTAGTTATCAAAGTGTCTACTTACCTGCCTTCACTGGCCCCAATACGCCCCGCCTAAGCTCGCCTCACATCGCAAGCCACGGACCTGAATACACTCACTCAATAAAGCGGTCCTAAAAGCCGTGCACAAGTACGGGGCGTATGAAGCAGCGGACTGTTATAGTTATCAACTCATCCGATCTCGCTGCTCTCAGCTTTTTCCCAGCTTTATTGATAAGCTGTCACTAAGCAACCACACTAAACTACACTGTTCTACCCCCCCCTATACCGGCGCCTCCGGAGCCCCCCGCAACTAATAAAGGTATTAACCCCCTAAAGCGCCGCTCCTAGACCCCGCCGCAACTATAATAAATGTATAACCCCCTAAACCGCCGCTCCCGGACCCCCGCCGCCACCTACATAATACCTATTAAACCATATCCTGCCCCCCCCTATACCGCCGCCACCTATAATAAATTTATTAACCCCTATCCTGCCGAATTCCGTACCCGCCGCCACCTATATTAAACTTATTCACCCGTAATTCTGCCACCCCCCCCCCTACACCGTCGCCACCTATAATAAAATTATTAACCCCTATCCTGCCGATCCCGTATCCCCGCCGCAACGAAATAAATTGTTTAACCCTAAACCGCCGCTCCCGGACCCCGCCGCCACCTATATTAAACTTATTAACCCCCTATCCTGCCCCCCCTATACCGCCGAACCTCTATAATAAATTATTAACCCCTCTAAACCTAAGTCTAACCCTAACACCCCGCCTAACTTAATATTATTTTATTAATTTCAAATAAAATTACTATTATTAACTAAATTAATCCTATTTAAAACTAAATACTTACCTATAAAATAAACCCTAATATAGCTACCATATAACTAATAATTATATTGTAGTATTTTAGGATTTATTTTTATTTCTACAGGCAACTTTGTATTTATTTTTAACTAGGCACAATAGTTATTAACTATTTAATAATACCTAGCTAAAAGAAATACAAAATTACCTGTAAAAATAATTCCTAACCTAAGTTACAATTAAACCTAACACTACACTATCATTAAATAAATTAAATTAACTAAAATACCTACAATTAAATAAACTAAAGTACAAAAAATAAAAAAATATTACAAGATTTGTAAGCTAAATTACACCTAATCTAAGCCCCCTAATAAATTAACAAAGCCCCCCCAAAATAAAAAAATGCCCCTACCCTATTCTAAATTACGAAAGTAACAGCTCTATTCCCCTACCAGCCCTTAAGTGAAGGTAAAGTTTTGCATTTTGAAAGCAGTGTTATGTTACCCATGTACTACAATGTAAGATGCTTATTTTTTTATCACTTATTGGTATATAAATAAATGTATAACCCACTGTTTTATCAACATTCATTGACCGGTCTTTGCTCCTCCCTCCATGTATTTCCTGGTTTCTGACTGTATAGCGTATAGAGCGGTCACACCCGCTCTATACGTATTTGAAAAGCGCGTTCACGATTGACATCGCATGCGCACATAAAGCTGAGTATACGCTATTTCCCCATTGTCTTCTCTAATAATACCATCTCGGCAAGGTGTGATGAATTGCGCATGCGCTAAACAGGAACGAGCAGGAATTGGAAGGGACAGGAAAATATAGCGCGCATGCGCAGACCGTCCCAGAAATGTAGTGACGTCAAATGACGGCGCCTAACGGCCAGACCTGTTATTGGCTACTCGAAGAACGTGACCGGACTGACAAAAAAAACTAAAAAACGGGCTGTTTATACAACGATGAGAATTAGAGAGAAAAACGGCGATAATAGGTAAATATTTTACAATCCAAAAACTGATGACTTAAAAGTACCATTAATTTGCTATGTATTTGCATGTAACATTATCGAACCTTGCTAAGTTTACCTTCACTTTAAAAAAGGGGCCCCTTTTGCGGGACTTGCCCCAAACTATTCAGCTCTTTTGCATGTTAAAAAAAATACAACACCCCCCACAACATTAAAACCCACCACCCCACATACCCCTACTCTAACCCACACCCAAACCCCCCTTAAAAAAACCTCACACTAACCCGTCTTCAATCTACATCCATCCAGAGCGGAGCCTTCTTCAAACGAGCCGACGCGGAGCCATCCTCTTCCAACGACGCCTACCCGACGAATGGATTATTCCTTTAAGTGACGTCATCCAAAGATGGCGTCCCTCGAATTCCGATTGAGCTGATAGGATTTCTATCAGCCCAATCGGAATTAAGGTAGGAGAAAAAATCTGATTGGCTGATCCAATCAGCCAATCAGATTCAAGTTCAATCCGATTGGCTGATCCAATCAGCCAATCAGATTGAAGTTCGCATTCTATTGGCTGTTCCCCATCATCTTTGGATGACGTCACTTAAACAGGAATATCCATTAGATCGGGTAAGGCGTCGTTGCGAAGAGGACGGCTCCGCGTCGGCTCGCTTGAAGAAGGCTCCGCTCCAGGATGGATGAAGATGAAGGCGCCGCCATTCCGCATGGATGAAGACTTCTATAGGATGGAGTGACCTGCTTCAGCGCCCTGGATGATGACTTCAGGCCGCTGCGGATGTCCTCTCTGTCCATCGTGTGTGTCGGCTGGCTGAAGACGGCTAAAGGTACGGATGATCTTCGGGGGGAGTTAGTGTTAGGTTTTTTTAAGTGGGGGTTTGGGTGGGTTAGAGTAGGGGTATGTGGGTGGTGGGTTTAATGTTGTGGGCGGTTGTATTTTTTTTAACATGCAAAAGAGCCTGAATAGTTTGGGGCATGTCCCGCAAAAGGCCCCTTTTTAAGGGCTGGTAGGGGAATAGAGCTGTTAACTTTCGTAATTTAGAATAGGGTAGGGCATTTTTTTATTTTGGGGGGCTTTGTTATTTTATTAGGGGGCTTAGATTAGGTGTAATTAGCTTACAAATCTTGTAATATTTTTTTATTTTTTTGTACTTTAGTTTATTTAATTGTATTTAATTGTAGGTATTTGTAGTTAATTTAATGATAGTGTTAGGGTTTCATTATTGTAACTTAGGTTAGGATTTATTTTACAGGTAATTTTGTATTTCTTTTAGCTAGGTAGTTATTAAATAGTTAATAACTATTGTACCCTAGTTAAAATAAATACAAAGTTACCTGTAAAATAAATATAATCCTAAAATAGCTACAATGTAATTATTAATTACAGTGTAGACTATCTTAGGGTTTATTTTACAGGTATTTAGTTCTTAAATAGGAATAATTTATTTAATTATAGTGTACTGTTAGGTGTAATTGTAACTTAGGTTAGTTTTTATTTTACAGGTAAATTTGTCTTTATTTTAACTAGGTAGCTATTAAATAGTTAATAACTATTTAATAGCTATTGTGCCTAGTTAAAATAAATACAAAGTTGCCTGTAAAATAAAATAAATCCTAAATATAGCTACAATATAATTATTAGTTATATTGTAGCTATATTAGGTTTATTTTATAGGCAAGTATTTAGTTTAAATAGGATTAATTTAGTTAATAGTAATTTTAATTTAGATTTATTAAAATAAATATTTAAGTTAGGGGAGGTGTTAGACTTATGTTTAGGGGTTAATTAGTTTAATATAGATGGCGGCGGCTATAGGGGGGGCAGGATAGGGGTTAATACATTTATTATAGGTGGCGGCGGTTATAGGGGGGAGGATAGGGGTTAATAGGTATTATGTAGGTGGCGGCGGGGTACAGGGAGCGGCGGTAGTAGGGTTTAATAAGTTTATTAGAGTGGCGGTGGGCTCGGGAGTGGCGGTTTAGGGGGTTAGCATGTTTAATATAGGTGGCGGCGGTGTTGGGGGGCAGATTAGGGGTGTTTAGACTCGGGGTACATGTTAGGGTGTTAGGTGTAGACAGCTCCCATAGGAATCAATGGGATTTCGGGCAGCAGCGAACATGAACTTTCGCTATGGTCAGACTCCCATTGATTCCTATGGGATCCGCCGCCTCCAGGGCGGCGGATTGAAAACCAGGTACGCTGGGCCGGAAAAGTGCCGAGCGTACCTGGTAGTCATAGGATAACTTCCAAAAGTAGTCAGATTGTGCCGAACTTGCGTTCGGAACATCTGGAGTAACGTAAGAATCGATCTGTGTCGGACCGAGTCCGGTGGATCGAAGCTTACGTCACAAAATTCTACTTTTGCGGGCAGCAGGGCTTGATAACTTAGGCGAATCAGCCTCGCCACAAATACGCTGCGGAATTCCAGCGTATTTGAGGTTGACGGCTTGATAACTAGAGGCCTGGCTCTACCGACCTGTTTCAAAGCAGCATAGGTGTGAGCAGAACTCAGAACCATTGCTATTTGTTTAACCTGTTAAATACATGATTTTTGTGATAGATCAGCCAGCATCAATGCTCTCTATACCAAGATCGCCACCAACAGCAATTTACACTATTATTGCAGAGTGGTGGTCTGCTCAAACAACGCAAGATTTAGAATGTGGGATCATAGGTTGCAGTGATGGAACAACTATACTAGGAGGGACCATCCAGAATAATCATTGGCACAGCAATTGCTACCTTCTGTTTGGCTCTGTAAAAACAAGTGCCAATGTTTTAATAGGATTTTTAAAAACCAGGCACACATTTGTCATAATTTACATTCACTTTAATATGTATGCTCTTGAAAATGAGTCTGTATCTCTCAGATCCTCTCAGGTCCTCAGCATTTCTCTTCCACGGTCAAGAACTTTGCTTTATGGATCACTTTATATTTTCCTTTAACTGTGTGTTCTCATGGTGTTATCTTTCCTCTCAGTTTGTGTGGGAGTGAGTTCAGTTAGAGACTTATTTAACTAGGCGATAAGCCTGCCAGAGTGCAGTCTATTTAAAATTACTTGCTCTTTTGCTGCCCATTAAAAAAAAAAAAAAAAAAAAAAAAAAAAAAAAATCACCTAAGTCTACCCCGAAATAGGTACTCACAGTTCCTGAAGTCCGGCGGTGAAGGTCTTCTTCCAGCGCGGGGACATGTATCTTCATCCGGAGCGAAGGCAGTGCAGAGCGGAATTGACCGCGAAGCTGGACCGGCGTGGAGGATACTCTTGATGCGGTTGTCGTTGCATACTGAATATTAAATGCAAGGTACCCCATTTAGGTACCTTGCATTCCTATTGGCTGAAATTTTGAAATCAGCCAATAGGATGAGAGCTACTGAAATCCTATTGGCTGTTCAAATCAGCCAATAGGATTACAGTAGCTCTCATTCTATTGGCTGATTTCAAAATTTCAGCCAATAGGAATGCAAGGTACCCACATATAAATAGAGTACCATGCATTCAATCATCAGTGTGCGGCAGCAACCGATGAAGAGGAACCTCCACACCGGTCTTGCTCCACGGCCGTCGGTCTTGCTCTGCGATCTCCGGTCATGCTCTGCTGTCACATCCACCTTCACCGCAGGACTTCAGGAACTGTGAGACTTAGGGGGTTTTGGGGTTTTTTTTTTAAGATTAGGGATTTTTTTTTTTTTTTTTTTTTAAATGGGCAGCAAAAGAGCCGATTGCCCTTTTAAGGGCAATGCCCATACAAATGCCCCTTTAGGGGCAATGGGTAGCTTAGGTTTTTTTAGAATTTTTTTTATTTTGGGGGGGTCTTCTAGTTTGTGGTAGTCTTCTTGTTTGTGGTAACCCAAATTTCATATTTTTACTCAAATTTAAGCCTGTTGCTGTAAGAATTTGTCTTCCAACCTAATAGTTCCAAATAAAAAATATTTGCTTTCATTTCACCAGTTAAACATTCATTTAGAAATCCAAAGGTTAAAAAAAAAAAACAACTTGCAGAGGAGTTAAATTTTCTATTCAACTGTGTAGAGGGAATCATTGTATATAACATATGTACATAATATAATAGTGAAAACATGGGAGAGTTGATACTTTGGTCAGACTGCACCTTAATTTTAAGCACTGCATCAATATACCCAATTAGTTATGCCGGGCACATCTATAGCTACTATTCCTTCACAGTTTACTTAAAAGCTGAATGGCAATTTGCAAAACCACACTAACAGAGGCTGCTTATATTATTGTTTCACAAAATAGTTACTCAGTATTCTAGTGTTCATAACCCTGAGCTTGCAGTTCTTGCTCATTATAATGAAGATATGTGGGTTTTTAGTCTCAAAATATATTCTCATGTACTAATAAGCTGTAAGCTAACATGACTACATTCCTGACATAAGCTTTTCTGTTATTTTGTGCAGGGTGCACTGCCTAATATTTAGTTTTTCCTGGGAGGCTGACTACCTGACAAATTATATTAAATGTATATTCACACCCTTTATGTAACTGGTGTTTTGACAGGATTGTCTTTAATATATCACTTGGGATCAATCCTTTCTATTATTACATAAAAAAAAACCTTTGCTATTTAGCCTAATCCTAACAAAAAAAAAAAAAAAATATATATATATATATATATATATATATATATATATATATATATATATATATATATATATATATATATATATATATAAGCTGCATACACCAGGCCTCAACCATTTTCTACTTTCCAGGTAATATTGTTAAATTGTCCTACCAATGGAAAATCTATAAGCCCTGGCCACATGGGGTAGACTCATATATTGAATGGGGGATTGTCCACTTCTGTGTCCTTTATCAACATAGTTTAGAGACAGTTAATGTTAGATCCTAAGCTGTGTTGCCATTTCTCTGACAACCTTCAGAAATTTGTGATAATCCACATAATAAGTCATATCTTGCAACCACTATTTCCATAAATAACATTGCTATTTAATTTGATTTAGGTTGTATTGTTTGGTTTGTCATACTATTCGTTTTCATTTGTTAGTTTTTTGCTCTCTTTTGTTCATTTAGGTTTGAAACAAAAATGAGGAAACTAGAGAACTAAAAATGTTAATATATTTTTTTATAGTATACTGAGAATAATCTGTCCTCACTTGAGTCACTTTAGTGAGCAGACTTTCTTAAAAGAGTATGCACTACAGCGTATATCAAATCATTCATAAAAACAGGGGCACTTTAAGTCATGAAACTTTTTAAGCATTTACAGATAGTAAACATCGTGCTGTTTCTAATACTTTATTTGGCAGATCTATGGCGAATCAGGCTTTATCCAATCGTTGCGTGCCCCAGGAGCTGGACACCAAATGTATAACTGTAGTGATATATTTCAGAATCTGTTTTATAACTCTTGCCATAAAAATAATGGTTGTATTTCTCATGTTGTATTCATGCTTGTATGTTTGCTTCCACAATATAAATATTAAACTAAAAAGTTATGTTAGCATTGGCTTCTAAAGAATGGCACAATGTGAAGAGAGGTTTTTGTACATAGGAAGGAGTAACAAATGCAGGGCTCGACAAACGCAGGGAACCACAGGCTCCTAGAATTTTCCCCTTGCTTCAAACTGAGACACATATACATACATACATATATATTATATACAGGTAGCCCTCAGTTTACGCCGGGGATAGGTTCCAGAAGGAATGGTTGTAAATCAAAACCGTTGTAAATTGAAACCCAGTTTATAATGTAAGTCAATGGGAAGTGAGGGAGTTAGGTTCCAAACCCCTCTCAAAATTGTCATAAGTAACACCTAATAAATTATTTTTAAAGCTTTGAAATGAAGACTTTAAATGCTAAACAGCATTATAAACCTAATAAAATAATCACACAACACAGACTTCACTTGCATTTTTCTGCAAACAGTTCTTTCTATGCATTCCAATCTGGACTGATTTATAGACAGGAAGATCTTGTTCCTTTGAAATCTGCTTGATAGCTCAGGTCTGGTTAAACTGATTAATTTCAGCTTGCTTGGCTTTGCTGCAACACAAGCGAACAGCTCCACCTACTGGCTATTTTAATAAATGCACTGCTTCTCAATGCTTTTCAATAGCAGTCACATGACTGGAAAAAAAGGTTGTTATTCTGAAACGGTGTAAATTGAACAGTTGTAAACCGAGGGACACATACACATACATACATATACACACACACGACTTTGTGGCTCCTAAAAGTATGGCTGGCTACCAAGTATTCTTACTGGCTCTTAAATTCTAAACAGATTTGTCGACCCCTGGCCTAATGTTCTGGGAACTATACAATACACTTGAGTATTACTTAGGCCACAGCCAGAGAACAATAAGCGGTGTAACGTCCATCAATGTGCAAGTGGTCAAATGGTTTGCAACCATTTTATGTAAATAGCATGCGTTTTTCAAAGCATTCCCTCATGCCATATCCCATGGTACTCTTCCCTCTCTCACAGGTTTTAAGAAGGTAGATGTTGGGTAAGTGTGTGTAAGTCAGGTATCTTAGCTTCTGTGAGTCTAATTTTGGTTCATGGGTAAATAAGTCATTTTGCAGGAGCCCCGACATAACAACAATATTGCATTTGCTAGGATAATCTAAACATGCAGGGTTAAATCAAACACTTTATTGTAAATCCTCAATATTTCCACAGAAAATATTGTTCTAACATATTTTCTATGTAAAATTATACAGCTGGCCCATCTGTATTTTTTTAGATTTAGAACACCTGCATGCATTGCAAGGAATAGCCCATATCCGTGTGTAATCCCAAATGCATAAACTGTACTTTTAATCTTTACTGTTTATATAACAAATATTTATACAGACACAGATTGCCACAGCACTGACTCAAGAATTTCTGCTAATATTGGTAAAATAACATTGCACTATGAGATTGGCGAATTATTAAACCACTTGTCAATATACATTGATTAGGGTTTACAATTCAGAAATTCCACATGCGGATATTACCTCTCAATCATTTTCAACACTCACAGGACTCTGTCACTTAAAGGTTCATAATCGTTAGCAATTATTTCATGAGCATTAATCACAACATATATACCTTTTTTTGTTTTTTTAATTTACTTTAATCCATGAAAAAAGTCGTTTTTTACCATGTGCTTGCATCCGCACACCAGCTACTTCCTATTTAGACACACTAGCCAAGAAACTGGTATCCAATAGCAATCTGGATACTAGCAAGTAACTATCCCAATGCTGCAGTATCAGAGCTAAACCCAATATTGATTTACAATGTATTTCTTGGTGTAGTTCGGTTTTACTACTATAACATATCATTATAAACAGGCTGCTTATAACAACAAAGTATAGATATGAACACGCAACTTACTGAAGTCAATTCTAAATGTTGCTCCTTCAAGCAACCACTAATACACTATCCAGTGCCGCTGTCTATGAATAAGCGCCTGCAGGGGGCGTGAAACGCGTCAGTAATCATGCAGGTGGTTGTCCCATGTCTGTCTGACATTGCATGTGCCATATTTTTTAATTGGATGTTTAACCTTAAATCCTTATCTCCTGAGTCGCTACTTTTTGTGTACTTTTTTTTTATGATTGAATAAAGTCCACTATTCAACATTAATGGCTACCAGCTCCATTCTCCTTCCTTTTTCTAGTATCAGCGCGAGAAAAAAAAAAGCTTGCTTTCCCAGTTGCCATAGCTATTTATGAGCCATGCACAATGACAATGTCTCAGCGTTTGATGATTCGCAGAACGTGAACATGCTGAAGCATGCACACTTTCTGAAGGATGGGATTGAGCTGTAGGCTAGTGGAAGTGCATAAGAAAACAGATTGGTTGTTCATACTGTATACTTTATTGCAGCAAATACTCTCACTCTGTGGGCAGTAAAATTAATACATTTTTATACAATGATTTACTTCTAAACCATGAAAAATAGAAAATTGATGCTTATTGAAGAAATATTTGCAATTTCGATGCATTAGTATAAGACCTGAATATGACTAGAAAGACCCTTTAGCCGTCCCTAACATAATGCACTCACTTCAACACTGCTTATTTTCCCAGGCATCCCACTAAACGTCACGTTTTATAGTGTTAGACACAAGCATTTCCTGATCAGCTCATGTGCATTATTTATCTCATCTTGTTGAAATAGTTCACCACTTACCCAATATATTAAAAGGGACAGTCTACTTGAAAAACGTTATTGTTTAAAAAGATAATCTCTTTATTATCCATTCTCTTATCTCAGTGCTTTTTACAAACTTGCAATTTAGCCATTCAGTGCTGGTTCTTGCATAACTATTATCATTCTCCACAGTAGTGAACACAATGTTATCTTTATGGCACACATGACCTAGCACTGTCTGGCAAGATTTAAAATGCTAATAAAAAGATATAAAAGGGTGGCCTGCTGGGGCTTAGAAACAGGCAAACAGAGGTTATAAAGTATATTAATATAACAATGTTGGTTATGCAAAGCTGGGGAAAGTAGTAAAAGCAGTAGCTATATTTTTAAACAAAACAAAAAATCAAGTAGACTGTCCCTTTAACCAATCGCTTCCATTTACCAACACAGATCACACATTTCACCTACCACCTCAAAGTACTCATTTTTATTCATTTATTGTGACCACCAGACACACACCACAATCAGACCCTGGGCATATTCTAACAAACCTTGCATTTCTCAGCTTTTACCTCTCCAAGCCAAGCTGATACTAATCTTAATAACCTTTTAATAAACTTCCTCTGAAAATGTTTGTAACAAGGTTAATTTGAACATTGATGTCCCTTTGAAGTGACACTAAAGTCAAAATTAAGCTTTCAGGATTCAAATAGAATATCGATGGGGAACCTTTGCACTTCTGATGTTTCAGAACTACATTACCCATGATGCTTAGGCACTCTGAAGTCCAGTTGAACATCATGGGAAATGTAGTTCTGAAACATATGGAGGACCAAAGTTCCCCATCCCTGAAAAAGAACATACAATTTTAAAATAAACACTTCAGCTTGTTACGGCTAGACCTATCTTGCCTAGCTGTGTTGATGGGGAGAGTGTGGGCATGAAGTGGTTAGCAGCACTCAGCCTCCGGTTACCTTATACCTTTACTGCTTGCACAACCCCAAATTAACTATGCTGCCACCATCCAAGACTTAAGATATGGGTGTTTTGGAGAACCCCAAGTACACTATAGTAATGCTCAGAAAAACAAATGCTAAACATTTACTAGTAACAATTTGGTAAAGTAATTACAACCTTGTCTTTAAGGGTTTGTGAATATAAATTGGAAAGCTGTTTAAAAATTGAATGCTCTATAAGAATCATGAAAGTTTAATTTTGTCTTGAGTTTCCCTTTAATGACAAAAGACAAGACAAGACAAATAAATGTTACCCAGTGGAGGGAGGGTTCTTTTGAGCAACGAAGGCTAGAAACAGACAGAATGTTACACAGAAAGGAAAGACACTTCAGGTAAACCATTGCAATGCTGACACAATACCACCCCCCATTGGGTGACTATTCCAGGTATCAACTATACTTCATGAGTTTATCACAACACAGTGTACTTCCATTTTCACAATCTTTTGATATGCAGTATTTGAGATTTTATTTAAAACAGATTTTTTTTTATGTAAATATGATTTTTCTCCTTTACATAAAATGCTTTTTGGAGGGGAAAAAAAATCATCTAAAGATAGCTTTCAATTTAAGATACATTATAATCCAAAGACACAAATTATTTTTCTTCCTAGGGTCAAATACTTGCTTTTCAAAGCCACTCACCTGCTAATATATTTACTCCGGTCAACTACCAAATTACAAATATCAACCTCCAGCTCCATGTTGGCAATGTATCTCCCCAAAACAGAGAAAATTGTGTACAAAACAAAACAAAAAAAGGAAAGGGAGGTTTCATCATAACTACGGCCAGAATATGCAGATACCATACATTAAAAAAAATATATATATGTTCTAGGACAGGGCTCGACAAACCCAGGGAGCCACTGGCTCCTAGAATTTTACCTCCTGGCTCCTAACTTTTTGGGTTATTCTGCATACATCTGTATACAAATACCACTGTCTGGTTCCGAAAAGTATGTAGTCAGGATTGTTGGTGACTGCTGCTGTCAAACAAGTTGTGGGACTGTCCATGTCAACCAGTAAACAATTAACATCTCAGTATCAGAAACATACAAATGTAAGTTATAATTAACATAGCTTATACAGAACCTAGTATCATGCAAAGATTGTTAATTATATTACTATGTATCATGCATATATAGCAATTTTCAAATGCACAATAGATTTTATTTTTATTTATTTTTTACCTACAATGTTGCCCATATGCTAAAATCATTTTAAAGTGATTCAGCACTTTGGTAGATATTTTACCTTTAAATTTCCTCAGTAGAGGAACTCTAAACATCCAGTTCCTATGCTTTTTCCGAAATATGGGAAGTATGCAGACATGGTCACCTTTATTTCCCTCCTCATTGTCTACGGACATAAAGCTCAAGATGTTTATTTCATGATTCATATAGAATGTACAATTTAAAAAAACAAAACTGCCATATAGTTCTCCAAATAGCTAAACGCTACCTACCAACAACAGAGAATAAAAGGAGAAAGTAGCAAATTTCATAACAGAAGTTAATTTTTAAGTTTGTTTTTGTTTTCTTTGTTTTTTTAAATGGTATGAGCGATCTGAATCATAAAGACAAATTTGGGGTTTCATGTCCCTTTAAGAAGGTAAAATAGGTTGCATTAAAGAACATCCTATATTAGAAAAGGCCAAGTATGTTTGTCCGAAGCTGTCATGCGCAATAGAGACTGAGCGAGAACAAACATACCTGGCCTTTAACCCCAGTGCAAGACAGCTTCAGGAAGCTCTAGCACTCTCAGCTGTTAAGTTACAGCCGAGAGATGGGGCTCCTGAAGCTCCAGGCATCTGCCGCATATGGAGATGAAGCGCGACCAGTGCTCCGCCTCCATATGAGGGCAGATGCCTGATCGTTACAGAGGGTGACACTGTGTGTGTCGCTGTCTGTAACAATCTTCTGCTGGTGCCAGCGGGAGGTGTGGGCTGCAGGCGGGTGGGTGGCTCAGCAGCGGAGGTGGAAGGGAAGTGGAAGGAGTGGCAGGGACCTGCGCTACACAATTTTTTTTTTTAAAGAAACATGGAGGGATGAGGCAGCTACACTACAGAAAAGGAGTTTGGTGGTGCAGGGGTGATAAATGGCTATCGAAAGAGGGGGGGTGGTGGGACCACTACACTACAGAAAAAAGAACCTAAGTACCTAAGATTGCGGCAATAGAGGGGGGGAGGGTTAGACAGCTGTTTGAGTGGGGGAACAGGGAGGTTGGAGGGTAAGAGGGATCCTACAGGGCAAAAAAATAAAGAGGGAGAGGAATAGATGAATAGAGGGATAGAGATAGCGGGATAAGGATAGATATATTTATTTTGTTAAACATTTTGGCCCATGTGCACAGGCTTTAACACTAGTATACAACATAAAATGTTTTCTTACATTTGCATTAATGATGATATTTATATTGAGTAGCATGTTTCTTTCAAAAGGCAAATTATTAATTAGGGCAAACATCAGCCAATCACAGACTAGTATACATATACCCTGTGATCTTGTGCACATGCTCAGTAGGATTTTGTTCCCCAGAAACTGTAAATATAAAAAAAAGACTGTGCAAAATGTGATAATGGAAGTAAATTTGAAAGTGTCTTAAAATAGCATGCTCTTTCTGAATCATAAGTTTATTTTGAATTGAGTGTCCCTTTAAATAACATTATTTTAAAAACAATTCTAAATGTAACATTTTATTGTTCGATAAAGAAGTGCAAAGTACGACTCTTACATCACCCCTGACAAATTCAGGGCAAATTCTTAAAGCATGCATAAGCACTAGTCATAGAAATTGGTTTAGTTACTCAGTTTGTTCAACAAAGAAAGTAACAGAAAGCGTTTTGACTCTCCAGCTTTTACACGACATTATAGCATTTATACGATGCGTGGCAGAGGTGGACGAGTGGAACAGTTTGAATAACATCCAGTACTATAGTTTTATATTTTTTAGAATAAAAATGTCTACAAGTAACCATTAAGGGTTTAAACACATAGTTTAAATCCTGCTTGGGGGCTGCAGAGAACAGCTAGTTCCAAGCAGGAAATAGTCAGTGCACTGAGTGGCAATGCCTGTTGCACCACCCACCAAGCAATGGGTTTTTTCAGTATGTGGCACAGAGCAGGACTTTAACTATGTGTTTAAAAGGGGTTTAACACATGGAGTTGGAGCGTCAATAGTGCTATGGAATTAAAGCATGCAATTTTTGCACTAGGTCTTTTCAAAGGAAAAAAGTTTTCATCTCTGTCAAGTAAAAACAACCATTATATAGCCAAAATGTTTCTCCATAATTTAAACATTATATGGTTTACAATAAACGTGTATGTGTTTACTATCTTTTCTCAGTAATTTGAGACAAGATATGTATAGGATAGAAAACACACTGATGAAGATCATCTGGGGTTTGTCTTTGCTTACCTAAAAAACCTAAATACTGTGTTTATCATCTATAGAGTGAGCATGAGATTTTATGTCTGAAATGTTCTTTGGTGTCTGCTTTCTATACAAAGCTATGGGCTGGAAACTAGACATCTTACACACTTTAATATTTTTTGGTTTAAATCAATTTAAAAATTATAAAGCTTCAGTACTGCATTACTTTGTAAATTATGAACATAAACAAGGCAATTTAGTTTAATTACTATAAACAACAGGAAGACGTGTGTGATGAACAAATCTTCTGCCACGTTAAGGTTAGATGGCAGTCATTTATGCCTGGGTATGATACTTAGTATTGAGTGTCTTAGCTGTGAAAATTCACAATGAAATGTCCTACATCTACTCATATTTCAACAATCTCTTTTTTTAAATTATATAACTGCAGAGAGACTGAAATTCTAAATGGTAGCTCTTACGACACAGCACAAGCTTTGTGATCTTTTATATCAGACAGAAAATAAGCATCACACGGAAGTGAGCCTCACTTGTAAAACCCAATGCAGACATTACTAGAGGCCTTGATCATCTGAGCACATAAAGCTACCTTTTTAGTTATAATCTGGGGGTGTTATGTATGACAAAAAGCCTCGATTCACCTAAAGTCTTGCATTTCTTGTGCTGAAAACATTACTTTGAAAGTAGATTGTGGCTTTCATTGAATGTTTACATTGCTCACCCATGTACGGTACACTGTGCACACAAGTATATAGTCTAGAACAGGGACATATATTCTTATATGGAATTGGCTGGGGGCCACATTACATTATACTCATTTGTTAAATATAATGCTTCAAAATAAAAGTTAATGCGTCAATTTTTAGTTCTAATCAGCATTTAAAAAATAAAATTAGTACAAAAATATACATTCTTAATTAGCTAATCAGTGTGAAACTGCTTTTTTTCCGCTAACAATTATCAAGGTCTGTTTTTTTGCTCGGTGGTGCTAAGGGTCAAACAAAAAGATCAAATGTGTCCTGCAGGCCTTAGTTTGGGCATCCCTGGTCTAAATTAATATTCATTCAAACTTCAAAAGCAATGATAAAAACTAGATTTAAAACAGATTACATTTAAAATACAAATATGCATATTATATTTTTCCACCTCACAATTCTGTGTTCCTCACAATGCCAAGCTATTCGATATCCAGTATAATTATGCTGCAAAAAGCTAAATGAAAAAAAATTGTGTTTTTATGTGACTGTAAAAAAAAAAAAAAAAAAAAAAAAAAAAAAAAAAGGAAAAAAGTGTGCTGTTTTTTTTCTGGGTTCTGTTCAATTCTCCATACAGTCTCTAGAAGATCTTGCCCATAAATCATAATCTAAGGAGTTTCTCAGCTACAGGCCCATACATATTTTTTTCTTTTCTGTCTAAACTTTACAGAACTTTCCATGTCTATGGTGCATCTAACACAATTATCTCCATATACAGTATAAAGTTAGCACAAACCATACCAGTGACTTTTGCAAAACGTCTCATACTTTTAACTGGTGCCTTTCACCAAATACTAGAACAAAGTGCTAGCTTTTGAGAAGTCAGTAATGCTGAGTTTATAAACTTCCACTGAGTTATTTAGGTGATGAAGAGATAGATAGATAGATAGATAGATAGATAGATAGATAGATAGATAGATAGATAGATATATATATACTAGTGGCTACTGAAGAAAACAGTGTACGTTTTATAGTATTCAACAGGTTACACACTATGGAGGTTTTCTGGCACTAAGCTTTCTGTAATCACGTCTGGGCAAGGCAGAACTAATTCCTGAAATAACTCTCACAGGGCTAGGGAGGGGGGTACAGGGGAGTCACTTACCTCTCGAAGGCGAATCTGAGGAGCATGAAGAATAAAGCCAGAGGTATGGTGATATATAGCTGGGACGGGGATACATAGCCATTGCCTTCGCTGTTTTCCAAGTCATCCCAGGTGTAATTACACGGCAGCCAGATTCTGTCCCACCAAAACCAGTCGCTCAGCGTTTGAAGCATCCTAGAGAGAAACCGAGGTCGTCAATAAGGGAGAGGCAGCCGGCGCGACTCACGCAAACCCTCCTATGCTCCAAACATTCAAATAGCCTGCAGCCCTAGTAGCCAAATCCTGTGACTGACAAGCTGCACAGAAAGGGGAAGTGATTCATTCTCTTCTCTCCTTCTCCCTCTTTTTTTTTTCTTTTTTTTTTTTTTGTGTTAAACTAACCTAGCTTTATAAAATGGAAAAAAAGTGTGTGTTCCGGACAGAGTGATGGCAGAGGATGTTTAGGGCATGTGCTTGATTGGTCTGCCACATCCTGCTTCTGAGGCTCTTAAGACAAACATTCACTTGTTTGGCAGAAGCAGCTGGAATGCTTCAGAAAAAAAGGCAGCTTAACTCTTTCATTGCCAGAATGATTCCGAACTATGTGGGTGAAGGAAGCCACAGCCACAGAGGCTGTTTTCCAAGCTATACTTGCTGCCAATACAAAAGAATACCAGATTTTTTTTGTATTTTTTATAACGTCATCAGTAGTAGGGACTAGGGAGTGGTAGTGTAATTCAAATGACTGGGAAAAGAATAACACGACGCTGCTTTGGTAAATATAGAACAGTCGTGCAACAGGCAGCGCTCTGCTACACAAGCTCACCGCAACCTGTTCCATCTAGTATAGTATTTACTACACAATGAACTTGTAGATATAACATCATACATTAGAAGAGGAATGCTACAAGCGATCTTAGGGGCTCTTGTTGTAGCTCAATCCCTGGCTATGCAACTTAAATGCTTTATACGAGGGGTATTTATGAGTGCTTATAACTTCGTATCCGAATAAACATGAATGGAACAGAAATTTCAAGAGGAATTGTCATTTTACACAACGTTTTACAGTTTCCATCAAACTTAAAAAAAAAATAGTTTGTAATATTCAGGCAAACACATTTGGAATTTTTTATTATGCGTTTGGGGCCATGTATTATACAGTAGTCATTAAATATACATCTTTTTCGTGGGATCTGATAACAACTTTAGCAGTTAACGGGCATAACACGTAACTCAAGGCCTTGTCATGGCAAGAATCCAGAGGTTCCAACCCTCCAAACTCATCAGCCAATGAGAAGTCCTCTCAGCATAATTTACTGGCAGGCTGCCCCTAAGCCATTGCATGCAGCTGCCTGATTAACCGCTCTGCTTAAATACCCATGTATTTTACGACTAGAAGCAAAGTGAAACAATTTTAAAATTGAAATATTTTAATATCCTTAAAGGGACATAATACTCGTATGCTAAATCACTTTAAACTGATGCAGTATAACTGTAAAAAGCTGACAGTAAAACATCACCTGAGCATCTCTATGTAAAAAAGGAAGATATTTTACCTCACAATCTCCTCAACTCAACAGAGTAAGTTCTGTGTAAAAAGTTATAATTCAGCTGCTGCCCAGCTGCAGGTAAAAAAGAAATAAAGAAATGAACTGCAGCCAATTTGCATCAACAGTGCTGAGGTCTTTTACTGTGATCTCATGAGATTTGACTTGACTTTCATAGTAAACTTCCTTCAACTGAATAGAGAAATAACATGAGAGTGCATGAGGCTCAATCCCTTAGCTGTCCCGGGACAGACATACTGATTTGCTACTTAGAAGTCCTTTACAATGGGATGTGGCTACTGAGGAAGTTTTGAAGTAAAATATCTTTTTTACATATAGATGTTCAGGTGATATTTTCTAGTCAGCTTTTTACAGCTATGCTGCATCACTTTCAAGTGTTTCAACATTTGGGTATCTTGGCCCTTTAAACCTAGTACATAAAGAAGATGTGTGTGTGATCATATAACCTATTTTTTGTTGTGATAGTCTGTAAACCAAAATTATCTGAAACAATTTGAGTAGTCATTTTATAGTTGAATAATTAATGTACTTTTCAGACACAGTTTAAAATGCTATTACTGACTCATTTATAAAAACTGCTGTATTAAAAGTTATTTTGCAACTGATGCAGCATTCTTTCCTTTGTGTGGATGACACTGTCCTGTCTGCAGTGTGGTTATATGCCAGTTTTCATTTAGTTCCAACTCAAGAGGAAGACTGGATATGAGGAAATGGAAAAACAGTTTGTAAAGAAATTAGTTCTTCCCACAAAATAACACCTGTTAGTTTAAAATGTATCATCAGCCAGATATTTTTTATTTAGCAATGGAACTTTCACCTTGAATTCTGTATTCTGTACATTTGCATAATAGCCTTTTAGGATATGTAATGGAAAAGTATAGACCATTCAAGAGACAAAAAAATAATTTGAAATATACACCACTGAATTTCAAATTTAGCTAGAAGTATTCTTGCTATATGATTGTGTTTGCAAAATTGTTTCCTAGAAAACTTACCATAGTTTTTATGTTAAAGGGCCATAATACCCACATGTTTAAACACTTGAAAGTGATGCAGCATAGCTGTAAAAAGCTGACTAGAAAATATCACCTGAACATCTCTATGTAAAAAAGAAAGATATTTTACTTCAAAACTTCCTCAGTAGCCACATCCCATTGTAAAGGACTTCTAAGTAGCAAATCAGTATGTCTGTCCCGGGACAGTGGAAGGATTGAGCCTCGTGCACTCTCATCTTATTTCCCTATTCAGTGTAAGGAAGTTTACATTGAAATCTCATGAGAGTTAAGTCAAATCTCATGAGATCACAGTAAAAGAGTTCATGACCTCAGCATTGTTGATGCTGATTGGCTGCTGTTCATTTCTTCATTTTTTTTTACCTACAGTTGGGCAGCAGCTGAGTATAACTTTTTACACAAAACTTACTCTGCTGAGCTGAGGAAATTTGTGAGGTAAAATATCTTCCTTTTTTACATAGATATGCTCAGGTGATATTTTCCTGTCAGCTTTTTACAGTTATACTGCATCAGTTTCAAGTGATTTAGCATATGAGTATTATGTCCCTTTAACTTGCCTTGTTCAAGTAACCTGTCAAACATATGCTAATAGCTGGTATGCACACTCATCAGACAATTATGCATGCTGACGTCACATTTGATGAAATTTTCGATGTAAACATTAGCTTGAAAAACTAAATCACATGATCGCCAATTCAATCACGTCATTTCAAGGCCGGTATCGGATCGTGGGGAACTTCCCATGATGCTAGGCACACCCCAGTCCATTTTTCCATCTACTCAAAGGAGAAGGCAATCGGAAGTCAAATAAGGTAGGACTTTATATGTCATCCAAACAGCATTAAAGCCCAGACCTCCTGTCATAAATAGATTGACTTGGGCAATCTTTATTACACATATCCAGAGGCTTAAAGTCAGTTTATGACCCTAAAATTACAACAACAGAGTGACAGAAAATAGTGTTTCTATCAGGGCACAGGCCTAAGGTAAATTAATGGTAACTCTCTAGGATATCTTAAGACATGTTTTAATCACATGCTACCAGGTGACAAAATATGCCAGACATATGATGTTTGGTATTAAAATAATCCTCATGATGTCACAAGGGGATTTCTTATAAGAGTATATGTACTGGATAAACATAACTAGAAATTCTAAGTTATCAGTTAAATCCAGCTAGGGTTTGCACTGTGGTTTATGGTGTGCCATAAAAGAGGGATGACTACTTTCCTTCCCTAGTATGTTTGCACCTCTTATCCAATAGCCATTCTAACCGATTGGAATTTTGCTGTATTGTGAAAATAGTGTGTTTCTCAGCTCAACATAAACTCGCGGGTAAATACATGTTGAAACTCTAGGATTTACCATAACGTGTTTTTGCCTTTGTCTAATATTTGGACTACGTTACTAAAGAGACTGGTAATAAAAGTACGGTGTCTTTAGATTGTATTTTGGGATTTTGTCACGATAGGTGTTTGTCTAGAAGAGTGATTTCTGCTCCTGCTGCAGTAAGGTGTACTGTACATTTAAGGAGGCCGAGAAGATCAGTTAGGCCCTAATTGCTTTTATAAGCTCTGCAATTTTAGCATGAGGTTGCTTCTGTATTGCGTTAATTCTACTCTGGCAGTTACTATCTGGATTTACTTGTTTGACTTCTGCTTCCCCTCACTATGCTTCTGTTTAACTCTTTATTTGGATTGACTTGGTTTATGATTTTAGTTTGTTTACTAGAGCATTTGTTAAATGATTTTGTGTTCTTTTTACCTGTGAGGCCTTGACCTGGACTGTCTGACTTAGAGTACCTTAATCCTGGATTCCTCTGCTATTAGAAGATCTGCATTTAAGTAACTTATGCAAGTTTACATCAGTCTGGATAGTGAGAATAAACTTTTACAAAGGTATGTCTTTCTTTGACATTTGAATTTACAAACGTACAGTTACTTTCTAATACTTAATTGTTGTTTTTTTTTTGTAAGAGCTGATTAAAGTACTAGAGAGAGAGAGTTCAGCTACTAATTTAAGTCTCATTGCTCTCTTACCCCTCGCCTTTGTGTGAACACTGTGTTTATGTCTAGTGCTCTAGTATGGTCTTGTGCTAAGACAGGCCTCAGCCATTGATTCTAGCTTGTTTCATTCTGAAAAAAACAGCACTCCACCTGACAGATAGAAAAGCGGTTTGCTGAGAGGTTAGGCTCTAGCAGCAGAGAGACAAGCTGCTGAATGTGAAGTTGAGAAAAGCAACAGAGAGACAGGCTGCTTCAGGTGAATGAAAAGCGGATATTAGTGAATCTAGAGACTCCTCGTATTTAGATCACGTGCAGAGAATTTCCCTACTCTAAATAAGGATGGGGATCTAGATGTATTCCTGCACAGCTTTCCAGCTGACACATGATCAGTGGGCAAAGTATCTCCCCCCGGTCAGAAAGGCCCTGCACTGGAGGCTTTGGTAGAACTGCTTCTTGAGTTTTATCAGTGCTATGATGCAATTAAGGCTGCACTGCAGAGGAGGTATTATCTCACTTCTTAGGGTTACAAGAAGAATTTCCAGACTCTGCAGAAGGGTACCCAAGAAAGCTACATTGCAGTTGTGGGAAACCTGAAAGCAACATTTTGTCAGTCACTCAGAGGGCTAGAAATTACCACCATGGAGGACCTGGAAGATCTGATGGTCAAGAAACAGTTCATGCAGCTGTGCCCAGCAGAAGTGGGTGCTGGATCGGAAACCCAAAACAGCATTGGAATCAAGTGAGCTTGCAGATTTCCATAAAGCTAACAGATCACAATTGAATAGGAGAAGGGCATCCAACTGGAAGTGTGTTACTGCACAACCCCCCATCCCCAAGCCTGTTGTACCATCTTTTGCTTCAGCTTCCTCAGGGAGAGGGGGAGCTAGTACCACTTCTGGACACGGAGATAACTACAGGTGCTTTGTGTGCAACAAGGTAGGGCATATCAGTCCCACCTGCCCAGAGAAAATGAAATCAGCTGGAGGAAGTGCCCCCCCCCCCCCAGAATTACCAGTCAGATGCAAACAACAATTCAAATCTACAACCTGTCACTGTGGGACCCAAGGTAACGCTGGGACTCAGGGACACTGGGGCAGATGTGACTCTTGTGCGTCCAGAGCCAGTAAGCTTTAAGGACATTATCCCTGACAGGACAGTAGTTAAGGGATTCAGGGGAGCACAGCTTGCGGTGCCTATGGCACGTGCATATATTGATTGGGGATAGGTCTAAGAAATGTGGGGGTATCTGAAACTATTTCTATTGATAATTACTGGGTACTGATCTGGGCAGGTTGTTATCACTGTATGTGCCTGACAATGATACCTGTGACCTAGTTACATTAGCTATGGGCCACTGATGTGCAAAGGGCTGTGTGTAAAAAAGCTGTGTGCAAAGTGCTGTGCCTGAACTGGGGTGTCTGTGCTGTGATGTGAAAGTGTGACAGGACTGTCTGACTGGGAGGACCAAATGACAGCAAGAATCAGTTGGTGCCAGAACCAGTGGGGTCCATAGTACTAAGTGATAATGTAAGGGGCCGGAAGGATCCCAAACCCTATTCAATAGCATTGTTGGACCGATTGATAGGGAAATTTCCACTTATATATTCAAGATTTGGTCCTAAATAAATGGGCTAAGGAACTATATATAATAGCAGCGGACATCAAGTTAAAAATAAGCCTATGTCATATGAGCAATATAGAGATCTTGATTCCACTGACAAGCATAGTTGGTTTCACTACCTTCAAATCATTTAGAGTAAATTAAATTCTGGGCTCATTGTCTATTTGCTCTACAACAATCTATGAGTCCTTTTGCCTGGCAAAACATAGATTGAAGGGAACTATTTCCAGTTTATATCCCATATTTAATATGACTGATACAAAAGGTAAAAGCTAGATTTACGCAGACTTGGGAGAAAGATATCAATATTGAATGGAACGTAAATAAATGGGTGGATATACTAAAAAAAGGTGTTCATTTTCCTTCATAGAGGGGATTTACACCCTTTGAGACTTCAGGCTAGTGCATGGCTGAGAAGTGACGTATGCTTTTGTGGCTGTGGGGAGAGGTGCACATATATTCACATGTTGTGGCATTGCACATATTTGGGAACAAACCTCTAGATCAGTGATAACAAATCTTGGCACTACAGATATTTTACAACTACATTTCCCATGATGCTTAGGCACGCTGAAGTCCAGTCGAGCATCATGGGAAATGTAGTTCTGAAACATCTGGGGCGCGATCCGATAAAGATCGTAGTTTGCGGCGCAAGCGAGGGAACCCCCGCCGCCCGTAGTTTCAGCTCGCAACTCGAGCTATCCCATATACGGCGCCGTCAGAGGCTAAAGTGCCGTAAGTCGGATAAACCAGCGATGTCCAGAAATCTGCGTAAGTACAAATTTCTGGAGTCGCCAGTGACTTACGGCACTTTAGAAACTGCCGGCGCCTACAAAACCTGACTAAGTTATAAAATCTCCCGTACTGTCTAACACGTCTCCCAAACATAGCCCGACATGTCTAACCCTCTATCCCCCCTCACTATCCTAACAATAAAAAATGTATTAACCACTAAACCGCCGCTCCCGGGCCCCGCCGCCACCTAATAAAGTTATTAACCCCTAAACCGTCGCTCCCGGACCCCGCCGCCACCTACATTATCTATATTACCCCCTAATGTGAGCTCCTACCCCGCCACCACCTACATTACCTACCCCCTAATGTGAGTCCCTTACACCGCCGCCATCTACATTACCTACCCCCAATGTGAGCCCCTTACACCGCTGCCATCTATATTACCTACCCCCTAATGTGAGCCCCTTACACCGCCGCCATCTACATTACCTACCCCCTAATGTGAGCCCCTTACACCGCCGCCATCTATATTACCTACCCCCTAATGTGAGCTCCTACCCCGCTGCCAGCTATATTAAAATTATTAACCCCTAATTTAATCCCCCTACCCCGCCGCCAGCTATATTAATTACATGAACCCCTAATTTAATCCCCCTACCCCGCCGCCAGCTATATTAATTACATTAACCCCTAATTTAATCCCCCTATACCGCCGCCAGCTATGACACTCAGGTTAAATTACATTTTCATGATTCAGATAGAGAATGTAATTTTAAACAACTTTCCAATTTACTTCCATTAAAAAAAATGTGCAGTCTTTTATATTTACAATTTTTGAGTCACCAGATCCTACTGAGCATGTGCAAGAATTCACAGACTATACATATATGCATTTGTGATTGGCTGATTGCTATCACATGGTACAAGGGGAGTGGAAATATACATAACTTTGAAATTTGTTATAAAAAAATCTACTACTCATTTGAAGTTCAGAATAAGTGCTATTGCATTGTCTTGTTATCTTGCATTTGTTGATTATGCAAATCTAATGTGTTGACTGGTCCTTTAACCCCTAATTTAACCCCCCTATACCGCCGCCAGCTATATTAATTACATTAACCCCTAATTTAATCCCCCTATACCGCCGCCAGATATATTAAATTAATTAACCCCTAATCTAATCCCCCTATACCGCCGCCAGCTAGGATTAAATTAGGGGTTAATGTAATTAATATAGCTGGCGGTGGGGTAGGGGGATTAAATTAGGGGTTAATGTAATTAATATAGCTGGCGGCAGTATAGGGGGATTAAATTAGGGGTTAATAATTTTAATATAGCTGGCGGCGGGGTAGGAGCTCACATTAGGGGGTAGGTAATGTAGATGGCGGCGGTGTAAGGGGCTCACATTAGGGAGTAGGTAATGTAGATGGCAGCGGTGTAAGGGGCTCACATTAGGGGGTATGTAATGTAGCTGGCGACGGTGTAGGGGGATCACATTAGGGGGTTATACTTTTAATGTAGGTGGCGGCGGGGTCCGGGAGCGGCAGTTTAGGGGTTAAATACTTTATTAGGGATTGCGGCGGGGGATCGCGGTTGACAGGTAGATAGACATTGCGCATGCGTTAGGTGTTAGGTTTTATTTGGCAGGTAGTTTAGGGAGTTACGGGGCTCCAATAAACAGCGTAAGGCTTACTACGGCTGCATTTTGTGGCGAGGTGAAAATGGAGTAAGATTTCTCCATTTTCGCCACGTAAGTCCTTACGCTGTATATTGGATACCAAACTGCGCGGGTTTGGTATACCTGCCTATGGGCCAAAAAACTACGGCCGAAGGCAGAAATATACGAGCGTTACGCCGTATATAGGATACCAAACCTGCGCAAATTTTGGCGTTGCCGGCTTCTGCGGGCGACGCTGTATATCGGATCGGGCCCCTGGAGTGCCAAGGTTCGCATTCACTGCTCTAGATTATTGATCTCTGTTTTTGATAAGCACATTTTGCAGACACCTGAGCAAGCTGTTACAAAGCTCTATTATGGTACTATCAGCTACAAATAATAAATTAATAGCCATAATCTGTACGACAGCCAGAATATGTATTGCTCAATACTAGAATACGGAGATACCAGTTTTCTCCCTTTATAATTCAGAAAATTAAATATTTTTTTCCAAATGAAAAGCATATCTGCAGATCTGCTGGACAATAAAGAACAATTTCTAGTCACATGGGAGCCTTGGATAATGTATATAAAAGTGTTTCATGAGTGTGTTATGACAGGAAAACCCATGGCTGACTGGACCCTATTATGGATAATGGGTATTTCCATAGTTAAAATGACTAAGTAGTAATTATTGCCTCTTTTTTTTCTCTCTTCCTTTCACTTCTTACACCTAGTACAAAGATTTGTGTTAAATGGCAATGGATTAGGCCTCACAAATTGTAAGACTTTGATATGACTAACACACTGCTTGGCTATGTACTTTGAGTAAGAACCTGAAAGATTTGAAACGTGGGTACTTTATTCTTTAATGGACACTGAACCCAATTATTTTTTCTTTTGTTATTCAGATAGAGCATGCATTTTTAAGCAACTTTCTAATTTACTCCTATTATCATTTTTTCTTCATTCTCTTGCTATCTTTATTTGAAAAAGAAGGCATCTAAGCTATGGAGCCAGTCAATTTTTGGTTCATAAAAAAAAAAAAAAATGGGCTGGCATCTAAACTTACATTCTTACTTTTCAAATAAAGATACCAAAAGAATGAAGAAAATTGATAATAGAAGTAAATTAGAAAGTTGCTAGAAATTGCATGCTCTATCTGAATCACAAAAAAAGAAATAATTTGGGTTTAGTGTCCCTTTAATTCTGTATGATTAGACACCTAATTCAACAAATAATAGCAAAAGAAGGAAGCACAATTAATAATAAAAGTAAATTAAGTTGTTTAAATATGTATGCTCTATCTAAATAATGAAAGAAACATTTTGGGTTTCATGTCCCTTTAATAGAAATGAAAAACATTTTACTTCAGTTCAAAAACATGGCACATGACAATTTTTGCATAAAAGTTTCCTTTAAAAAAAAAAAAAAATACCTTTTAAATGTTTATTATTTTTGAGTAGTGTATCTAGTTTTTGTGCATATTTTTTTGACTTTTAATTACATCCATGGTCCATTTCACATTTTTAATGATAGAGGTTTAACACAGGGCAGGACTAATCCAGGTGCCAGGGAGCCACTGACTTTTTAAAATTAGGCCCTGTCATCAAGACACACATGGGTGACCTCCACTACCACCCTCCAAACACTACAAGTTAAACCTAGAATATGTATGACTGGATCCTTTCTAGGCCTTGCATATGTATATGTGTGTGATATTAAGCATAGGGGTGCGGTTTGGCTCCTCTGATTTGTGCCTTGATTTTGGTTGCAGTAGATTTTTGTTTTGAGTGATTTTTTCTATTTTTTTAGATTGGTGTTTTTTTTGTTTAATCGGCGATGACGTCATCACCGGAAGTTGGTGCCTGCTGTTCCGGTTTAGCGGTTTTGATGAGAGATTGTGTGAATTCTTATGTGGAATACTATTTAAGGTGGGTGTTTAGGTTTATTTTGTATCCTTGACAAAGGTCCCAGGTGGAGGACCGAAACATTTGATGTGTTTGGATGTGATTTGAACCACAATATGTGAATAAAGTGGTAACATCCTTGCTGAAAAACCTGGTGCGAGGTATTTCTTTGGAGTATATATATATATATATATATATATATATATATATATATATATATATATATATATATATATATATTTGTCTATGAATATACTATTTTATTATATATATATATATCTTGAAAAAAAAGACCACTGCAAAATGATCAGTTTCTCTGTTGTTACTATTTATAGGTATGCATTTGAGAAAATGTAGCATTTTTGTTTTATCCTATAAACACATTTCAGATGTCTGCAGGAAATTGCGTTAGACTGAGTATACTGGCTGTGATGTTGTGCACACAAATGGAGCCACTCATGGCATTTTACTTGTTACAATAAAAGTTATTTTTTACTGTCCACCCGGTATATATTTTTTTCCTCTTGGACTTTCTCTGTGTTTTTGATGTACATATATATTTTGCGGACATTCCAGGGCTCTTCCGTTCCCAGACAGTCTGGTCGCTCACGCTGCATCTGTACTTTCAAATCCATGACCGTTACGTTGTTTAGCGTGCGTATACACTGGAGTTACTAATTTGCAATTGAGGAGATCGGTTCAATCACTACCAGCAGCCAACACAATACTTTTGATCACATCATAGCATGTTTTGATGAGTGAAAATAAAACATGGATACATAGAGGACAGCGCCAAAAAAGATAGATGAATGTATACAAGCTAACTTCATAAAAGAACAATAGCCTAACCGTATTGTTCAAATGTGAATACAAAATTGTGAGAGTGAAGGATCGCCTCAGTAGTGATGCTAAAGTATACAATAGTAATTCGACAGAAATATATTATCCCAATAATACTGGGGAATATAGATAGATATTGATGTGAATGAAAAAATAGCAGTGTAACTTATATAGAATACACTTGTATTGCTAAAAAGAATGTGGAACTTAAAACAGATAGTAATAAAGGCTACTATATGTTGTGATGGGGAAAAAAAGGCAACAGATGGCAACTGATGTATTTTCTAATAATTTAGATGTATGTATTAAAGTTATGATACAAGACAGCAGTATAGAATAAATCGCTATATATAGTGACTAGCAAATCTTAAGAGACTTTACAAATTATAAAGGCAACATGAGTGACTATCAAAAAGTGAGTGACTAGCAAAAAATGGCAACGTGAGAGACTAGCAAAAAATGGCAACGGTAATGTTAAAGGCTGCTAGACGTAGTGATAGTAAAAAAGCTGCAGATGACATTGGATGTATTATCTAATATTATAGAAACATTTATTAAGGTTATGATAAAAAACAGCAGTATGGAATAATTCGCAACATTAGTTACTAGCAAATCGTAAAAGAATTACATATAAATGATAGCGTTAGTGACTAGCAGAAAATGGGAGAACTTGCAAGCTATAATGGTTAATGGAATAGGTATAAGTACACGCATTGGAATACCGAAAGAGAAGTGCTAAAAGAAAATGATAATGGAATGAAAATATGCAAATAAATTAAAAATGTATATTTTATATTTTATAGTATGGTATTAAAACTAAGCAAATTAATTTATAATTTAAAACAAGTTAAAAAACACAATATCAAAAGGCTAGTTCCAAATAGTGAATCCTATCAGTGCGGTGATATCAAAAGCAAAAAGTGGAAAAATAGAAAATAAAAATAGAAAATACAAAAATAAAAATACAAAAACAAGGAATATTCTGAACCTGCAATTAAACAAGAAAAAACAATAGTGCAATAACGTTTATACACTATAGAAATTAATTGGAAATAAGCTCACCAGTATGTCACTGCATTTCGACCTTTTCCAGGCCTTTTTCAAGACTATACTGTTATATGTTTGCTGGGAGCTTTTATAGGATAACATCCTGGGGAAATTGGATCTTTTTTGTCGCCAAAACAGAGCTTAAGGCGTTCTAACTAGCGCTCGGTTTACGACCTCTATTTTTTCCAAAAAACACAATATCGTAAGCATATAAAACAAGTATCCTTAGCGCAGCTAAGCAAAAAAACTATAAAAAGGATTGGCCAATCCTGTACTTAATAAAAGCTGAAAGTGCACAAACAATAAGGAAGGACAGATATTGCATTAGGAACTGTCTGTGAAGTTCATGTCCGTGAAAAAAGTGTCCATAAAAAATAAGTATTGAATGGTGATAATGTTCCTGATGTGAGGAGTCCTTATAAAAGTGAAGAAGAATCCGAAGGGGATGACCCCTTAGGAGGGGGGAGGGGGGAAGGAAACTGCTTGATAAGTGTGGATGTGATCTTTTTGCTTGAAGGATCCGAATTGGAGAAATTAAAAAAAGGTCCAAATATATCCTATAGAATGACCTGTGGAAAGAAACAAAAAAATATACTGCACAAAACGATATCGGTAGAAACAGCTAAATTAGGAAATGTGCTCACAGGTTAATTAGAAGATTCGGGCTGGTATGTCAAAGTGAAGGTCTACGTGTTTCAGCCAACAGCGAGGTCTTTGTCAAGACTAGTCAGCATTTATCAATGTGCAGCGGACATGATTTGCTATATCGTATCATGTCCGCTCGCACCATCATAAATAGGCCCCTATGTGTACATCCAAATAGGGTACTTTAAGCGCTTCCAGAAAGAAAAAAGCCAGAAGTAAAAAGTAAAAAATTAAAAATATAAATCCAAAAAGAAAAATATGTAATCCAAAAAGAAAATACAAATATGATAGTCACCAAGGCGGTCCTGGGTAAGATGGTGTGGTCCACGTGTACCTGTGGGGGAAACAATATACAAATAGTGCAATACAGTAGCATAAAGAGTGTTAAAGGTGAATCCTTAAAGGAGGCTTAACATAAACAAGCCATTTGTTGCCAATGTGTTTCGGCCTTAATATAGGCCTTTATCAAGACTATAAAAGGCTGTATGAGTGTATAACTTATATATTGCTTATCTTTGGTCTCATTGGCTAGTAATGAACCAAGTTAGGTGGCGGTCTGAAATCATCCCAATAATTGACGGTCCCTGCTAGCATCCAATTGGCCGCAAGTGAGAGGGGGGCAGCATTGCACAAGCAATGTTAAATGCCGACAGCGTATGCTGACGGCATTTAGCGAGGTTGAGCGGACATGTTTCGCTACATCAAATCATGTCAGCCTGACCTTTGTTAAATCTACCCCATTGACACTATCTGACATTTCAACTGCACTCCCACTGAAAGAACACTTCTCACATTATCTCAATTTGGAGGTTTATCCTCACTTTATTAACTTTTTATCATGTTCAGTGTGTCTGTTTATTGCATGGATCCATGTTTGACTTTTTAACTGATTTAATAAATTGTATACACAATACAGACAAAACAAAGTCCAAGCACTAAGGGATCTTAGCTTCAATATCCAAAATAACCTGTGGTTGGTGAGTTTTAAACCGGAATTTATAGCACCTATCTTGATAGACCTGCCTCGGTCTTTAAATGTGGGCAATATCCTGGCCCCAATAATTATAACATTTGAGCAAATATATATGTATTTAGGCAAGCAAACAGTTCATTGATGTGGTTTAGGTACACTTGTGTTCTGTCTTACCCACTCTCCGCCGAAAACAGGTGCTGTGAATGAGCGTCCCGCCAGTGTGTGTGTTTCGGTCCACAGGAGCAAACAAACAGACTTTCCTTGGTCTCGCTCCCTCCTCGATCACTCAAATGACGGCTTCCACTGCACCAGCTGCTGCATCGGACTGAGGTGCTGTAAAAGAGCGTCCCGTCTGTGTGTGAGTGTCGGTCCACAGGAGCAGATAAACTCACTTGGTCACGCTCCCTCCTCGATCACTCCTATGACGGCTCTGACGTTCAGGCTTCTCCTCTTCGATCTGTTGCTGCAATCTTTGCGGTGCTTACCGGAACTTCACCTTTGCCTTTGCACCCAGGGTCTGACGCCTTTGTTGCCTGTGCTCTCTCGTTTGGCCCCAATGGTATACAATTGATGAACGATCAAATGATCAATGAGGAGCACCAGGCAAAATTCTTTATATAAAACTTAACCTTTATTCAGCTTCATAAAACTTCATCAGTTTGACAACATGTAACAGATAGCTCAGTATTTCTCCTGCTTACGCGTTTCGGCAATAGCTGTAGTCATAGCTTGAGAAATTTACATACATAGGACACTTTTAAAATCCCCACCACAATTTGATTGGTTATAAAAACTGAACTGCATACTATCTGATTGGATGTTTGTCTGAGACTGAACCTCCCTATTGTCTACGTGAACAGGTGTGGGGTTAACCTCAGATAAGCAAAGACAATTGGTATTTTGTATCTATGCAGCTTGAAATGTACTTTATTATGTATCATTGAAATCAGTTGATATGTAACTCTTGTAGTTAGAAATGTGTCGCTGCCGATTCCAATTCATTTATATGTTTATTATTACACCAACTAAGCATTTCTACAAATTGACCAATACGTTATCTCATTGAAATCAGTTGATATGTAACTCTTGTAGTTAGAAATGTGCCGCTGCCGAATTGTGGTGGGTGTCCTATGTATGTAAATTTCTCAAGCTATGACTACGGCTATTGCCGAAACGCGTAAGCAGGAGAAATACTGAGCTATCTGTTACATGTTGTCAAACTGATGAAGTTTTATGAAAGTCGACGAGCTGAATAAAGGTTAAGTTTTATATAAAGAATTTTGCCTGGTGCTCCTCATTGATCATTTGATCGTTCATCAATTGTATACCATTGGGGCCAAACGAGAGAGCACAGGCAACAAAGGATACAAGAGTCAGACCCTGGGTGCAAAGGCAAAGGTGAAGTTCCGGTAAGCACCGCAAAGATTGCAGCAACAGATCGAAGAGGAGAAGCCTGAACGTCAGAGCCGTCATAGAAGTGATCGAGGAGGGAGCGTGACCAAGTGAGTTTATCTGCTCCTGTGGACCGACACTCACACACAGACGGGACGCTCTTTTATAGCACCTCAGTCCGATGCAGTAGCTGGAGCAGTGGAAGCCGTCATTTGAGTTATCGAGGAGGGAGCGAGACCAAGGAAAGTCTGTTTGTTTGCTCCTGTGGAATACAGCACCTGTATTTGGCGGAGAGTGGGTAAGACAGAACACGAGTTTACCTAAACCACATCAATGAACTGTTTGCTTGCCTAAATACATATATATTTGCTCAAATGTTATAATTATTGGGGCCAAGATATTACCCACATTTAAAGACCGAGGCAGGTCTATCAAGATAGGTGCTATAAATTCCGGTTTAAAACTCACCAACCACAGGTTATTTTGGATATTGAAGCGAAGATCCCTTAGTGCTTGGACTTTGTTTTGTCTGTATTGTGTATATCTATTTGAGCATATCCCCACGCTATCAGTCTTTTAAGCACACTGGTGTTCGCAAAAGTCTGACTATTTGATATCTGCAATCTGTCAATTTAAGACACATCACACATTATGGAATCAAATGACTTAACCCATACTTTATCTTCACAAGAAAATACTTTTTATTCTCTACAGTCTACTGAACAAAGAGTGGGGTGCTTAGACGAACTGGACTATGTATTTACAACTGACTATTCAAAATTCTCCTTATCAAGGCTTTTTCAAGAATTGGAATATGCTCTTACAAAAGAGAATAAATTAAAGTGGGATGTGTGGACTCTGGATAAATACTATAAATTGGGCATGGTTCCCAGGGGGTTGAGACTGAATAAGTTTCCCACATTTATTACAGAGGATGCTGACTTTGTTAAAGTTTGGAACAAAACAACTGATTGCTTCCTTAAACTAATGCTTTTGCTAATTGATTATAAAACAAAATCACTTAAAGAAGTTTCTAGACAGATAGATGCCATACAAGAAGCCCTAGGGAATCATAGTAATGAGGCACAATTTGAGAAGTTTGATTTAATATTGAAAAATACTAGAAGCTAAAAAATTGTTGAAAGATATCAAACATGAAAAATATTTGAGAGATCAATCAGACTATGACTCAAATAAAGTTTATATCTGGCAAAGAAGACAAAGAACAAGTTACAGAAGAGGCAGTGGCAGAGGCAGGAATAGGGGTAGAGCCAACAGCAACAGAGGTCCTAACAGAGACTCAGAGTCTACACACACACCTAAGAAAACAGTAACATTCAGTGAGAGTGAGATAGATTCTGACTTTTCAGGTGAAAGTCCCTCTTCAGGAGAGGAAGAACAAGCCATAGCTTTACCTACACACACAAAAGAGGTGAGAGCAGTTAGGCCAAAAGATTCCAAAAGTATAATGAATTACACAGACCAGAAAGAGACAAGTGTTAATTCGAATATAACACCCAACACAACCTAGAAGTTTTGCAGGTTTTTCCAACCCCCCCCCCACAAGACCAGAAGGGGGAGCAAGAGGCAAAGGCAATACCAGACAAGACAGATACCGAACCAGGAGGGGCAGGGGTATGACAAAATACAATTAAATACCATTGTTAATTTATCCTCTTATGAATTGACAGAAAGTGAAAATAAAGTATTAGAATTGGGCCTAAATTTTGTTCCCTCTCAAGACTTCAATAATTTTCACACTTTATTAGACGTAAACAAATTAATCAGAAACCTCACGTTAAGAAAACATTTTTCTCAGGACATCCCTGGGGCAGCCAATAATATTGACCAAACAATTGAACAGATAAATGATACAAGTAAGGTACATTCAGACATAGAAAACGAGGTTTTAACCTTTGATGAGGTCTGTAATTTGGCTGCACTTGAGGATTTGCAAGCAGAAAGTGGCCAGTTTTCAGATGAGACATCACTCACAGCCATAGTACCTAAATTTCCGAATCCCTCACAGTTCTATCCGATACACAGTAGAGTATATCTGTTAGAAAAATTCCAGCAAAGAATAGAAAAAGATCTTAACAATCTTGCCTACACAGTAAAGAACAAAAGCACAAATATGAATAAAGAAATGACATGTGCAATCCAAAAACTAAGTAAGAATCATGAAATAGTTCTTCAAAATGCAGATAAGGGGGGTTCAATTGTAGTTCTAGACAGAACAGAATTTATACATGAAGCCCATAGACAATTGGATGATACTAACCAATATGTCCAATTAATAGGGGATCCCACTAACAAGTACAAAAAAGAACTTTCACATCTAATTGACGATGGTTTTGAGCATGGCTATTTTGATTTAAACACAAAATAATTTCTTTCAGTTGAACATCCTACAGTACCAATTTTTAATCTTTTACCAAAAATACACAAAGGTATAGATAATATGACAGGCAGACCCATCATTACTGGGATAGGTTCATTAAATGAACATTTATCAGAATGGTTAGATGGGATTTTGCAACCTTTGGTAGCCAAATTGAGCAGCCATTTGCGTGACACTAAACAGTTGCTAAAAGAACTGAAAGACATAAAATGGGATCAGAACTACAGCTGGCTTACTATTGATGTACAAGCACTATACTCATCAATTCCACACTGCATGGGTTTGAAAGCTATCAAGTTTTTTATAAACAGAATAGCTGGTCAAGATCAGGGCTTTTGTAATTACATCTCAAAAGTTACCCATTACTTGTTAACACACAATTATTTTACATTTGAGGGGGTCTTTTACCTTCAGAGATTTGGGACAGCTATGGGGGCAAAAATTTGACCCCTCCTATGCCAACCTGTTTATGGGTTGGTGGGAGCTGTCCCACATCTATGGATGTCAGGACCCCCTCAGAGACAAGATAATATATTACAGGCAATTTATAGATGATCTCATATGTATCTGGGACGGTGAAGCTGACAGTGCAGAAAGATTGGTCTCACTTTTGAATACCAATGAAGTTGGCATACAATTCACTTTTGAGTGGGCAAAGTGCGAAATTCATTACTTAGATGTACAATTGAGAGGTAAAGCGGAAGGATCCATAGAAACAGAAGTATATGTTAAACCAATTGCCTGTAATACCTTACTGCATGCAAATAGCAATCACCCTAAAAGAGTGTTTGGCTTAGTAGCCAAAGGACAATTCACCAGATTAAAGAGAAACTGCAGTACAGACAAATTATTTGACAAACATGCACACATTTTAACTAATAAGTTTAAAGCCAGAGGCTACTCAAACAGCTTAATCAAAAATACCAAGAATGCAGTGTCAAAAATAAAAAGAGAAGATCTATTGAAGGACAAAATAAATACCAAGCAAAGTTGTAAAGATGAAAGGGTCACTTTTGTCACACAGTACAGCAACCAGTACTATCAGATTTGTAATATTATACAAAAACATCTACCTATGCTACAAGCGGAAGATAAATTAATTAATACAGTGAAACAGGGCTGCAGGTTTTCCTTTAAGAAGGGTATGTCCTTAGGGAATAAGATAGCAACAACCTGTTTAAAAGAAACAGAGACAAAGAAAAGTTCATGGCTTACAGCAACAGGCACATATCACTGTAGCAATCACACTTGCAAGGCGTGTGAGTATCTGCAACCAGGAAACCATTTCAGATGCTCAGTCACAGGACAGACATTTAGTCACAAGATGTGCCTCAACTGTGGAGAGAGTAATGTAATCTATCTATTAACATGTTTCCTTTGTGACCTACAATATGTGGGGCTCACTACAAGGGAAGTACGTGAAAGAATCAGGGAACATGTTTCCAGTATCAAAAAGGGCACACTAACACCAATGGTACAACATTTCAAAATGAAACATCAAAGTGATCCAATTTCTCTCAAATGGACAATTATAGAGAAACCTAGGAAAGGAAAGTCATGCACAGAGAACAACCTAGCATTGAGAGAAGTATTCTGGATACATAAGCTCAAAACCAGGATACCACTAGGCTTAAACACTGAGTACGATCTAATTAATTTCTGGCAAAAATAAAATTTTACTTAACCACCAATAAATTTATGGTACTTACATTACAGGGAGTGCAGAATTATTAGGCAAGTTGTATTTTTGAGGATTAATTTTATTATTGAACAACAACCATGTTCTCAATGAACCCAAAAAACTCATTAATATCAAAGCTGAATAGTTTTGGAAGTAGTTTTTAGTTTGTTTTAGTTATAGCTATTTTAGGGGGATATCTGTGTGTGCAGGTGACTATTACTGTGCATAATTATTAGGCAACTTAACAAAAAAAAAAAATATACACCCTTTTCAATTATTTATTTTTACCAGTGAAACCAATATAACATCTCAACATTCACAAATATACATTTCTGACATTCAAAAACAAAACAAAAACAAATCAGTGACCAATATAGCCACCTTTCTTTGCAAGGACACTCAAAAGCCTGCCATCCATGGATTCTGTCAGTGTTTTGATCTGTTCACCATCAACATTGCGTGCAGCAGCAACCACAGCCTCCCAGACACTGTTCAGAGAGGTGTACTGTTTTCCCTCCTTGTAAATCTCACATTTGATGATGGACCACAGTTTCTCAATGGGGTTCAGATCAGGTGAACAAAGATGCCATGTCATTAGATTTTCTTCTTTTATACCCTTTCTTGCCAGCCACGCTGTGGAGTACTTGGACGCGTGTGATGGAGCATTGTCCTGCATGAAAATCATGTTTTTCTTGAAGGATGCAGACTTCTTCCTGTACCACTGCTTGAAGAAGGTGTCTTCCAGAAACTGGCAGTAGGACTGGGAGTTGAGCTTGACTCCATCCTCAACCCGAAAAGGCCCCACAAGCTCATCTTTGATGATACCAGCCCAAACCAGTACTCCACCTCCACCTTGCTGGCGTCTGAGTCGGACTGGAGCTCTCTGCCCTTTACCAATCCAGCCACGGGCCCATCCATCTGGCCCATCAAGACTCACTCTCATTTCATCAGTCCATAAAACCTTAGTCTTGAGATATTTCTTGGCCCAGTCTTGACGTTTCAGCTTGTGTGTCTTGTTCAGTGGTGGTCGTCTTTCAGCCTTTCTTACCTTGGCCATGTCTCTGAGTATTGCACACCTTGTGCTTTTGGGCACTCCAGTGATGTTGCAGCTCTGAAATATGGCCAAACTGGTGGCAAGTGGCATCTTGGCAGCTGCACGCTTGACTTTTCTCAGTTCATGGGCAGTTATTTTGCGCCTTGGTTTTTCCACACGCTTCTTGCGACCCTGTTGACTATTTTGAATGAAACGCTTGATTGTTCGATGATCACGCTTCAGAAGCTTTGCAATTTTAAGAGTGCTGCATCCCTCTGCAAGATATCTCACTATTTTTGACTTTTCTGAGCCTGTCAAGTCCTTCTTTTGACCCATTTTGCCAAAGGAAAGGAAGTTGCCTAATAATTATGCACACCTGATATAGGGTGTTGATGTCATTAGACCACACCCCTTCTCATTACAGAGATGCACATCACCTAATATGCTTAATTGGTAGTAGGCTTTCGAGCCTATACAGCTTGGAGTAAGACAACATGCATAAAGAGGATGATGTGGTCAAAATACTAATTTGCCTAATAATTCTGCACTCCCTGTATAAACAAAGTAATAATTGTACAATATTGATGTGAAGTGGTGAGAAGGTACTCCATCTACTGCTAATGTTAAAGGTGGAGGAGCAGTATTGAGAAACGTATTCTAAACAGTGTCACACTATCAATTATGAATGAGAAGTTAGAGATAGAAATTCAACACTCTAATAAAATAATCTATAAATCTTATCCTTCAACATAAGATAGAGCAGAAAACATAGTTAAGGAAATGAGAGATTTTATTTCACCAAATTGTAATGTTTTCTAAAAACGGTGTTATGGAATTTAAACTCAAGTAAAGTGACATGAAGTTACAAGAAAATAGACATTTGTACTAATACAAGCTTATTTTTAAGCAATACAGGTAGAGATAAACTCAAATTAATCACATACAACTATGACTAACATCTGTATTTATTAAAAAATTAATGTTGACAGGTTAAGTAAAATACAGAGGGAACTACTGTTACTGTAATTCAGAATGCTAACAGTCTGGACAATAGGAATGTGTATCACACACTTAAATAAGATAGAGCAGGGTTAAAAACTATATTGACCATTTTTACCTATGTACTTATAAGGCAGTGTGAATAAGTTTAAGCGATGCATCGAAATGAGTACGTAAGGTTACACTACACATATATATTTAATCATCAGAGTCAACCGAATGGAAAATTAAATATTACTAAATATATTAATAGCATTATAGTGATGTTTATATGGAGTGGTAACTTGTTGCAGTTCATTTCAATTAGATAACGTATTGGTTAATTTGTAGACATGCTTAGTTGGTGTAATAATAAACATATAAATGAATTGGAATCGGCAGCGGCACATTTCTAACTACAAGAGTTACATATCAATTGATTTCAATGATACATAATAAAGTACATATCAAGCTGCATAGATACAAAATACCAAATGTCTTTGCTTATCTGAGGTTAACCCCACACCTGTTCACGTAGACAAGAGGGAGGTTCAGTCTCAGACAAACATCCAATCAGATAGTATGCAGTTCAGTTTTTATAACCAATCAAATTGTGGTGGGGATTTTAAAAGTGTCCTATGTATGTAATTTTCTCAAGCTATGACTATGGCTATTGCCGAAACGCGTAAGCAGGAGAAATACTGAGCTATCTGTTACATGTTGTCAAACTGATGACGTTTTATGAAAGCCGACGAGCTGAATAAAGGTTAAGTTTTATATAAAGAATTTTGCCTGGTGCTCCTCATTGATCATTTGATCGTTCATCAATTTAATAAATTGTATATACAGTATGTTTTTATGGTATAAGTGACCTGATATTGGCATTTATAAGACCCATCTAATAGCTTTTGCATATAGCACGGGTTTGGATACCACCGCCTTTTTGGCGCTCCTTTAACATCACTTCTCTTTCACTCTAATTTGGGGTATACTAGGGTACCTCACTAATAGGAGCTGAGTGGTACTGGCATTTAGCGCTGAGTGTATATATATTTGCTCTATCACGAAGCATTTAACACACTGGGCAAGATTACAAGTCGCGCTGCAAATCTCTTTTTTGCAATTGCGAAAACACAGTGCACGTTAAGGTTTTTGCGCATTTGGGGTTGCACAGGTATTACAAGTTGCAAAATAACTTATTTTGTGCACGCGTTAACCCGCATAATCCATAAAGCGTTTTCACGTATCCACCCTATATAAGTCAATGGAGAAGACAAATAGAAAAAATAAAAAAATAAAACCCTAATCTGTTGTGCAAAGCCCATGACGTATTCTCCTCGAAAAGTGTACATGAAAATGTGAAAATTTCATATTGCAAGAATGTTTTGTTAACGGAATATGTTCTATTTATTTCTAAATAAATATTTCTGTATATATGTGATGATTTTTGGACTGATATATCTATTTATAGCGAGATATGTATATGAGTATATATATGTCTAGATATCATGAGATCTATACGTGAATATCTCTTTGAAAATCCATCTGAGATATTGTTTAATGTGCATAAGATTGTAATGTGAAATCTTTTCATTATCTCCATAGTTAAACAAATCTCTATACATATAAATGCATGTTTCTCTATGTATGTGTATGTATGTCAATGTAAAATCCCTGTGTCAGCTTTTTTTCTCTAACACCCGAGATCTCCTATCTTTGAGCCCTTATAACTTTTTTGTGCAATATTTTTAAAAATAATTTTTATTAGACAGTGTTAATATGAGTGTAACTGTACTTTGTAATTTATTTTGGAAGTGTTTTGTGACACTTATGTTGCGGAAAACTGTTAACTACAGCTCTTTCAGCGCGGCAAGCATTGTTGTGTAAAAGGCGATTGCGTGTGTGCGCAATCGCAATTTTTCAAGACTTGTTATATCTGCGCAATGAAATTTGGTTGCGAAAAGACCATATTGCGCGACTTGTAATCTTGCCTATTGTATTAGTGATTACAATTTTACATAAGGCAATCCAGCTAAGAAATAGTTACTACGGCTATATTTACATGAAAGTGATTTAACAAAAGTTTTATACATTTTTACGCTACTCTGAAAGTGTTTTCTACATTAGTCACTTTTATATTTGTATTTGTATTACTTAATAACAACATGGACCATTATCAGCCTCTTTTGCAACATTGACACAGTTTGAGGTGGCATTATCGGAACATTGTGTTTGTAAAAACAAATCTAGGCCAAGTCCCTATAGGACACAATTATTAGAGCAGGGTAAAGATAACGACACAAAATAGTACGGCAATAAAGTTAGAATTCTATCCCAGCCTCTGTACAGGTGGGCATATACTGGTTTACTTTTAATCTTAATCTTAGAGACAATATTATATTAATACAGGGTGCTTTCAAACACTGAAGACTGCAAGCTCCAGAATTACATGTTAGTTTAGCAAAGAAAAATGTACTTTGGACAGAATAAGAGATGAAGTTTCTAATGTTCTATTGAATGTATTAAGCATTGTTTTCATTATTGTAAAGCTTTTTTAAGTGAAATAAATTCATCTAATAGCTGGATCTGTGCTATGCTGCTCCTACTAAAGTTACATTCAATGGGCTAGATTTATAGATGTCCATTAGGCTGCCGACGGGATTCATTGTAAAAGTGAAAGCATGTTTGTTGGTTATTATTCAGTTGAGCTCGAAACTTGCAGCTTTCACGAGGGTGGGTATAAATCTTTCTAAATTCCCCAATTTTCTAATTGTAATGTTGCAGCAAGTTTTTCAGCAAGAAATTGGCTTCAGAAACCAGTTTTATTAATCTAGGCACATAAGTAGGTGAAAATACTCAGTCATTCTCTACCCAAAGAGGCCATCAGCAGAATTTTCTGCAGGGATGGATATGGAGGATGCTGCAACTTGCCAGCCAGCTCATGCATAAAGAAAAAAGTAACAAAAGTGCATATACACACTTTACTCTGATGATGGTATTGTGCTACTGGTGTTGATCTTTGTTCTGGTGCCTCTGTGTCAGAAAACCCTAAACACCTAAAATGGACTAGCTGAGTACTTTGTTGTCCTCTGTCTCTTGACTTCTCTCTGCTTTCCTGCTCCTTGTGTGTTGGGGTTACCGCATCCCTGGAATACTATTTACATTTCACTTGCGCTTTAAAGGCCCCCTGGGCACTAGTTCCTCTTTTGGACTATGCATATGACTAGTCTTTTTGCCCCTGAATGTATGGACTGTGTCTAGGGAACCTGTTTTACATGAGATATGCTTTCAAACTACAGTAACTGTGTGACATAGATTTAGGAAATCCATCTGTTTCATAACATTTCACTGATGTATGCTGGCTGATCTAATAGGATTCACATTTAGTTTTTTTAATGATTGCACAATATAACAAACTCAAAATAATAATAAGAAATTTGTCTCACAAAAAAAACCCTGAAAAATATTAATATACTGTTACATTCGAAATGTGCATTACTCCCAGCATTTGTGAGAAAAAAATGGATTTATTTTTACCTAAGAAAAAAATAAATGAAAACAAACATAAAAAGTATTAAAGGGATATGAAACCCAAAATTTTTCTTTCACAATTCAGATAGAGGGGCCGATTCATCAAGCTCTGTATGGAGCTTGATGCCCCTTGTTTCGGCTCGCCGGAAACAGAAGTTATGAAGCAGCCGTCTAAAGACCGCTGCTCCATAACTTGTCTGCCTGCTCTGAGGTGACGGACAGAAATCAACCCGATCATATTCGATCAACCCTGATCAACCCAGGCGGACAGAAATGAACCCGGTTGGCCACGAATCCGCAGGGGGCGGCGTTGCACCAGCAGTTCACAATAACTGCTGGTGCAATTATAAATGCCGACAGTGTATGCTGTCTGCATTTATCGATGTGTATCGGACATGATACGCTACATTGTATCATGTCCGCTCGCACATTACTAAATACACCCCATTGAATGCAATTTTAAGCAACTATCTAATTTGCTCCTATTATCAATTTGTCTTTCCTGTCTTTGTATCTTTATTTGAAAAAGCAGGAATGTAAGCTTAGCAGCCGGCCCATTTTTTATTCAGCACCTGGGTATCGCTTGCTGATTGGTAGCTAAATTTGGGTTTCATATCCCTTTAAGCAATATATGGACATTGCCTGTACTCACAGACATAATGCTCAACTATACATACTTAGAAACAAAAATAGCCATATACATTGGGACCTACCAGAGAGCATAATAATGAGCTAGTTGTGAAAAAGAGGAGCAAGCTCTTCAACAGCTTCAGCTGCAGGGATTAGCATTATATGTGCTGCTACAGGATGTTTCTCTGTAAAAGTAGTCCAACCCCAGGACAAGCTGTCTAGATAGACTATAAATACAACAGATAACTTTATATAGATGCTAACATGCTGTAAATATACTATCCACTGCTATAACAGTGGTAAATAGTAATGTATTACTGCCAACGCAAGTGGTACGTGTTTGAGCATGAATGTATGAATCACGCAGAACTGAATGGACATGTTGTTTCTGAACCTTAGCTACTACATTTCCATGGACTCTATTGCAATACTCCGGTGGGGCTATTGGCTTATTTAAGTGACCTAACTAACCGTTTTTGCAGCAGACCATAAAATACCAAGTTAATATTTGCTCTATCAAATCATAGCCAAAAAGCTCCCAAACAAGAGCCATACTGTAGTATTTATATACTTATCAAACATAAAAATTAGAATTTAGAAATTAACTCACACTGCAAAACCTCATGCCACATTTACAAGTAATTTAAAAGAGGGTGCTTTTTAATAAAACATTTTCAGTGGTTTCCTGGGCACTGAAAACAGCTGGTTATTTTGAGGGAATAGGTCAGGTTAATTAGTGTTACTGGCATAAACCTGCAATTTTAGATTTTTTTTTAGCTCTCTTGTTAAATGTAATTTTGTGCACTTTTTCTGTGAATTGCTCCACACAAATCATATATACCCCCAAAAAAAGTCTGCAACCCAAAATGCCAAAAAAAGTCATCTTTAGTGCCCCCTTTTTTTTAAATTTACCATCAGTTCACCCATCACAGAACACCAAAATGTAGGATAACATAAAAAGATTTTCAAAACAAAAATGATTAATTAAAAATTAGAATATACAATTTAACTTTTTGTTTGTTTGCATCATATTGTAAAAAAATGTAGGAATATAATATCAAAGCACAAAATATTTGGTATATTATAAAACTGGGCCGCACCATCTTATATGGAGACATTGTTTATTTGCTCGATTTTCCTGTCTCTCTATCTTATTAAAGAGTGATTTATGAAGTTCTATAGCGCATGGGAATCTGCTTCTTGGGAAAGTATATTAGTGTCAAATTGCCTTAGTTTTCATACATTCTCTTCTTGGGACCATATCCTTCATGAGTACCCCAATCCGTTCCAATACAGTAAGCAGTGCAGCCTTTCAAGTTATTAAAGGGATATAAAACTGTCTGTTTCATTGTTGTAATAAAAACAAAACACTAAGCAGTGGGGTATACTAAATAGAAATCATTGCAATATGTGTTGTTCATCATTTTAAAAGGTTTTTACTTTTTTTGTAACTTTATTTGTGCAGTGTCCATGACCTCCTGTCAGAGCCTTATAGATGGGCTGGGGTTAGGGTTGCCACCTCAGCCATGTTTTTCTAAACATTTATGTGTTATACTTGCTGCAGGTAGGAACATGAATCCCAACACTAAACAGCACACAAATAGTGACACTGAACAGCACTTTTCATGTTGCTCCCTGCACACCCTGCAGCATGTATAACTCATAAGTGTCCAGGAAAACATGGCCGAGGTGGCAACCCTAGCTGGGGTCTCTACAGGAAGGCTTATTAGATTGATGACATAAATCTTCTCTAATAACATGGGCTGGTTTAGGGCAAGATTACAAGTAAAGCGCTATTTAACACTCCTGAACGAGTGTTAACTGCGCTAGAAGTAATCTTTTTGCTCACATCGGGTTGTGCTCGTATTATGAGTTGAAAGTAAACTATTTTTGCTCTTGCACTAACCCAACGCACATAAAAAGCGGAACTTAGAATATTGCGCGCACTGTAACCTATTCCCCCATAGAAGTCAATGGAGCAAAAAAACTAATAGCCAACTTGCGCGCAAACCCAATTGCGTATTCTTAAAGGGACACTAAACCCAATTTTCTTTCATGATTCAGATAGAGCATGCAATTTTAAGCAACTTTCTAATTTACTCCTATTATCAAATTTTCTTCGTTCTCTTGCTATCTTTATTTGAAAAATAAGGCATCTAAGCTAAGGAGCCAGCCAATTTTTGGTTCAGACCCTGGACAGCACTTGTATATTGGTGCTATCCAATAAGCAAGGACAACCCAGGTTGTGAACCAAAAATGGGCCGGCTTCTAAACTTACATTCTTGCTTTTCAAATAAAGATAGCAAAAGTATGAAGAAAAATTGATAATAGAAGCAAATTAGAAAGTTGCTTAAAATTGCATGCTCTGTCTGAATCATGAAAACAAAAAAATTTGGTTCAGTGTCCCTTTAAGTGTGCTAACCCAACATGAAAATATGAATAATGAATATTTCCAATTCCAATGTTCTGTACATAGCAGAATATGTTCTATTTATTCATAAATACATATTTCTTCATATATCTCAGGGGTCAAGTCAAACTGGGACGCATGGGAACGGAGTTCCTGCACTATTTTTGCAGGAGGAACTAAGTTACCCCTGGACAGAGAACAAAAATGCTTCAGTAAACACTGCTGTTGCTGGTGAGAGGAGCTGGAGACAAATCTGGTTAGAGAGGAGGGATAGTGAGATCCTCTAGTAATGGTCAGTAACACTTCCTAAAATGCACTAAATGCAAGCCTGTCAGGGGTCCTGCTGTGTGATCACCCAGCACTGTGTGGAACACATGGTGCTTACATTTTTGTGTGGCTTGTTTTGGGGCTATTGCAACACTGTAGATTTGCATAATCAACAAATGCATGATAAGAAGACAATGCAATAGCACTTAGTCTGAACTTCAAATGAGTAGTAGATTTTTGTTAAATAAATTGCAAAGTTATGTATATTTCCACTCCCCCTGTATCATGTGACAGTCATCAGCCAATTACAAATGCATATACGTATATGCTTTGAATTCTTGCACATGCTCAGTAAGAGTTGGTGACTCAAAAAATATAAATTTAAAAAGACTGTGCACATTTGGTTAATGGAAGTAAATTGGAAAGTTGTTTAAAATTGCATGCTGTAGCTGAATCATGAAGTTTAATTTTGACTTGAGTGTCCCTTTAAGTGGGTGAGACTCTATGAGAGAGGAGGAGTCTGAAGTTGCTGTCAGACACAGAGGTCTCAGCCTGCCCTGAAAAGGATGGAGAGTGTGAGGAACTGAAGCTGAGTTGGCTATGCACCATGTGAGTTAAAAACAAAATATGGGGTGTAGTCTGGCCACACTACAAGATGGCGGTGTTGTAAAAGGGCTCCAATATCCCATACCGGTAAAACGCTAACTACCTGGTGTATAATCCCTTGAAAATACTCTCATTAGGCATGTGAAGGCTTGGAGACTGGGAAAATCCTTACCTGACTGATCACCTAGGGGTACGCAATACCTTTCAACCTGGTGTCAACACGGAGGCCGCACACCAGTATCTACGCCACAAGTCAGCCAGGCGAGATAGCAGCAGAAAGGCGAGTGGAAGCTTATCGCAGCGGACTGCAGAGTAACAAAGTGCCCTCATACAACGGCCCTCGCTGCACTTCAGAGGTATCTCCGTTAAGGCTCACTACACCGCTGACGAGACCACGTGGCGGGACTCCCTGCAACTCCATACTAACGGAGTACGAACACTTCAACAAAAGCCAACAACAGAGGACACCGCCCTTTTCAGGGGGTGCAAGGTAAACCCTTAAGATGGTAGAGGGGGTCACAAAAACCCACAGCACTAATATCAAAGGGCTGGCAGACACACTTAAACTATACTTGCAACCCATGACTCGTCTGGCAGGATACATTGTAAACAAATTTCTGTATGTCAGAACCCTTATCAGAGACATAAAATAATCCAGGGGGTAATAGGTGGGCTTGATCAAGACTCATACTCAAGACATATTCTCCACAAGCTTTACACGGAGGAACTAGAGGGCACCTGCCATTAAGCACTGGGGCATACAAACACAGTGGACAGCACACCCTGATTACTACTTTGCAGTGTCTCAACTTCAGCACACACACCCTGGAGCTGCATATCCCTCATTTGGCATACTAAAATTACTTATTCTGAGTACAGTGATATCCCTATCCCCACATAACAGGCAATTGGGTAATGCCTTGCAATAGGCAAAACAAAGCAGATAAATCAACTGCCGTGAAAACACTTAATCAATATCTTAAGCCTAAAGACACACCAACTGAAGCTGCTAGGGGAGAAATGGCAGACAAGCACTTGAACACAACAGCACTAATTCACCAAATTGACACACCTTCACCCTCATATGTGACAAAAAGTGACATCCAACACTTGTCATCTAAAGACGACATTAATGGGGTATTACATGAAATGAGGAGCCTCTTTGGTGATCTTCGCAAGGACCTCAGAGCATTAGACCGCAGAGTACATGCACTTGAAGATAAACATGACCTAACATCCACCTGCAATCCAAAATAACAAAGCAACCATTTGCGACCACGAAGATAAAGTTTATTTTCTAAACGAGAAAATGGAAAACTTAGAAAATCGTTGTTGCAGAAACAACCTCAGAATCAGGGGGGTTTCAGAAACAGTATTCCCTACAGCAATAGAAGGATATCTACAGGCACTGTCCAGAGTGATGAAATAAAGCCCAACGGCACCAGACATACCAATAGAAAGGGTCCACAGAGCACTAAGAGCAAAACCCCCTCCCAAAGCACCACCAAGAGATATAATTGTAAAGTTTTCCAGATTTAAAGATAAGGAAGAAATCCTAAGATGTGCCAGAACAAAACAACCTATCTTCCACGTAGGAGAGGAAATACACATATTTACAGAATTGTCCCCAGTCACACTCCAAAAAAGAAGAGAACTCGCTCATATAACTTACTATCTTCGGAAACACAAGATCCTGTATAGATGGGGATTCCCGGTGTCCTTAATTGTGACACACAACAATAAAATGGCAATCTATAAACCAGGAACTGACCCCTCTCTTTTCTACGGAGAACTGTCCCTATCTGAACCCACAGGAGAAAGCGGAGCCGTCATCCAGGGAGATGGTGCAGTATGAGTTATCTCACCCAATGTGAACTTATATGTTTTTCTTTCTAGGCAATTACAGAGGGATACGTATGCATATTGATGGATCCTAGGGTTTGACCCTCACTTCTGGATGTAATACCAGACAAAATTACTTTGCGCTAGGAAAGATTGATATGTTTATTGTTTCTCTTTAATCATTTTCTTTTTTTTTACACACTAGCAACAATGGTAGGTGACATGCATGTCACTCTGAGCCTAAACTCAATACCCACTGAAAATCCCTTAGCGAGGATCTTAAGGCACCTAGAGGGTCCTTCCCCCCTGAGGGTCAGACCAGGTTTTACATCACCCCTGTCCCAAAAATCCACTACATGGAGCCACTGACTCCCCTAACACAAACAGAAGTTGACCCAGATTTACAAAAGCTTTGCTCAGGGGTTAAACAAATAACAAGTAAATACCGTTATATGCCTGGGCCCTCTCTCAGGATCGGATGAGTGAATAACGATAATACTGTTGTCCCTATTCACACCCCCAAGGGATTTCACAATCTCATCACATAGGTTCCATAAGTCCCTTGTACACCGCTCACTCATTGATTAAAGGGCGGAAGTTAGAGGTTTACTCGACTTCCCTGGTTGTCACTGATGCCCTCACAAACAGTAACAGCGGGTTTCCATCTTTACCGAGATAAATTAGAGTTAAAGATTACAACCAATTAAGGCAAAGTTGGGTATGCAAATAAAGAGACAATGGATTTAAACACCCCTCCAAATTGCCTAGAGTGTTGACTCAAGAGACTTCTATAATGTTTTATTTAAATTGACTAGTTATTATGTATTAAGAAATGTTCTATATTAATATGTATTGCTATTCTGCCTTTTGCTTCAGACACAATGATTAAGTGTTAACAAGAGACCTAGACCCCAGACTGTAACAACACCTCGGCCCTACAGGTTATTGATAGTGATATCACCTACAGCACAAAAACCCTATTAGCTAAATTCTCTCCAACCTCTAACACACTGTCTACAGATACATTCACAACGTATAGGGTTACACCTAGGGGAACCTGAAACTAGTATTAGGTCAGACATCAGACACCAAGGAGGCCCCTAACAAATGTTTCAGAAGAATAGTACCTACAATATTCTAAGATGGGACTTAAAAAATGCCTTTCTAAAAGGTTGTGAGTCAACGCTAACAACTAACATGACTAAAAAGGGGATGAGTAAAGGGGAAAAAAAGGGGGTCACTAAACCTATTCAGTATCGCACCAAAACCACTACAATAGGCAACAAACGGCTCCACCACCCCTTGACATGACATAAAGCCCAAGAAACTAACAGGACTGGGTGGGCGAAGGTTCCATAATAGACAGCATTGGCCAGAAGCAAACACTAGTTAGGTTACTGTTTATACCAGTTAAAATTTGTACAGTTTATCTTGGTCGATTTAGATACTATGTTTTTTTTAAAAGGTTTCTTTCAACTTGTGAAGCTTACACATGATCAGGTAAATCGGAACGCATAAAATTCCTTTCTAGAAAATCAACTGATGCTTCCTTTCTTGCCCTCATTGGTCTCCTTCCCTCATAATCAACAAGCCCCCCCTTCCCTAAATACTTCACCTCCCTCTTCCTTCCATTCCCTCCCCTCCCCCCCTCCCATTTATGTCAGGTAGATCCTTAAAGGAATAATAATCACTTATAAAAAAACGGTAATGGAGTTACTTCCCCTACTGAAATTTGTTTTATCTCTAGATAATCCCAATCTAGTGGATTGAAACAGAATAAGTAGCATTTTGCACTTATTTATCTCTCTCTCTTACATATTTCCTTACTAATAACTACTAGTTGCTCTCTTATCTTTCTATCCCCTATTCTGCTCTCCCCCTTCCCCCTACTTTCTACCAACTTCCCCTTTTTTTCCCCCCTCCTTTTTATCAGAGTCCATTCTCGGATCTTAGATGTCCAAACACAGTAGGTTCCAAGAACATACCCTTCAAATTACCTCAATTAACGCAAAGGGACTTAACAGTCCGGGCAAAAGGTACATTGCATTTAGGGAGCTTCATAAATTAAACAGTCAAATACTACTAATACAAGAAACACATTTTAAAAAGGGGAAAGAGCCTAGATGGAATAACCCCCTTTTCCCCACAACTTATTTTGCCTCTGGCCCGAATAAGAAAAATGGGGTAGGGGTACTAATACATAAATCCCTCCCTCTTAACCTCACACACATTGAAAAAGGTATATCCTTCTGGTAGGGACCCTCTTCGGCCATCACATTACGATTGTTAACATATACGCCCCAAACCAAGCCCAAAGTACTTTTTTAAAAAAGTTGGCCAAATGTTAGATCACGCAAAGGGAGTTCTATTTTTGGCAGGATATTTTAACCTCTCGCTAGATCCTACAATGGATTCGTCCAAAGGCAACTCGTGTGTCCCTAAAAAAGTAATCAAAGCAGTCAAAAACACCCTGAATAGCCACACTCTGCATGACATTTGGAGAACTCTACACCCAGCTGGTAGAGACTATACATTCTTCTCTTCACCGCACAATAGTTACACAAGAATAGACCACATATACACAGATTTCAACGGACTCTCAATTACTAATCAATGTGAAATAGGACCAATAACATGGTCTGACAATGCTCCAGTAACGTGTACAATTATCTGGCCAGATCTCCCGATTACATTTAAAATATGGAGATTAGATGACACTCTCCTAGATACCCATGTTAATATTGCAGGAAACACAGAAAGAGCTGAAAGAATACTTCCGACTTAACGCTCACTCATCCACCTCAGCTATAGTGGAATGGAAAGCTCATAAAACTGTTCTGCGCAGCTCCTTTATAAAACACAAAGCCAAGATCAATAGACAGAATAGAGAAAAACACTCATATCTCTTAGCCCAAATTAAATCCCTTGAAGCAGAACACAAAAAAGATGCATCTAATGTGTCATTAAAAACCCTTCTACTTACTAAGACATCTAACCTTAAACAACACTTAACCGAGATACACCAAGGGAAAGCATTATATCTCAAACAATATTACTTTGAAGGTGGCAACAAACCAGGGAAAGTATTGGCTCGCTGTATAGGAAACAATTGTCGACAAGGGAAGGACACATTTTAAAGAGTAGCCCTCAAATTGCATCAGCATTCAGAGCATATTACAACTCACTTTACAACATAGATAACATTAGGACAACTACATTACCAGAGGTTGATAACACTGCTCTCCAAGAAGTGACAGATACCTACTTTCAGGGGCTAGATTTACCATCATTAAATAGTGAAGACGTTGCGAGCCTTGAGGCGCCAATTACAATTGAGGAACTGTATCAGGCCATTAAAGACACGCCAACGGGTAAAAGCCTGGGGCCGGATGGCTTTACTTCCAGATATTATAAAATGCTTAAAGATGTACTGTCACCCCACATGCTAGCCATTTTTAACAAATTAAGAGATGACCCCTACATATCTAACAACCTATTAGAGGCCCACATCACAGTCATTCCGAAACCTGGCAAACCACATACAAGCCCTGAACATTTCAGACCAATATCCTTAATAAACACCGACATGAAAATTCTGGCCAAGATTTTAGCCAATAGGCTAAATAAGTTCCTCTCGGCCCTGATATCCAATGACCAAGTGGAATTTGTGCCTGGAAGAGAAGCCAGGGACAATACCATTAAAATAATAACTTTAATAAATCATGCCAGGGCCTCTGGGGTTCCCATGGTTATTTTATCGATGGATGCGGAAAAGGCCTTTGATAGGGTTAAATGGTCTTTTCTGCATAGGGCAATGGAGGAGATGGGTATACCAAAGGCTTTCATTAACATGACAATGGCACTATACTCTAACCCTAATGCAAGAATAAGGGTAAATGGCACCCTATCCGAGTCATTTAGAATTAGTAACGGTACCAGGCAGAGATGTCCTCTCTCTCCCCTCCTATTCGACATCTCCTTAGAAGTATTAGCACAAAAAATAAGGAATAATAAGTTGGTTAAGGGCCTGACTGTGGGGGACAAGGAACATAAACAAGCTCTTTGCAGACGACATTCTCTTCTCCTTGACGGAGGCAGAGAATTCTGTCCCAGAACTTTTAAAAGAATTGGAATCATATGGTAACATTTCTAATTTTAGCCTCAATATCAGTAAATCTGAGCTCCTAAACATCAATACACAACCACATCATGTACAACACTAGATATAATATCTCTATCGCACAACATAAGCTACGATACTTGGGAATATACTTAACCGTCACACCACAAGACCTATTTAAATATAATTACCTCGATTTAAAACAAGACATTTCCAGAGACCTATCTTCCTGGAAAAATAAACCACTCACATGGAGTGGTATAAATGAATGTCCTACCTAGGATAGGAGTGGTAAAAATGAATGTCCTACCTAGGATCCTATACATCTTACAAACACTACCTATTCCTATGCAAGAGGGTTACCTTGACCAGCTTCATAAATTGCTAGAACAATTTATTTGGGCAGGATCTAAACCCAGAGTACCTAAACAAACTATGTATCTGCCCAGAGAAAGAGGTGGACTGGGAGTCCCTAAATTAATAGATTACAGAAAGGCAATCATGCTCCAAAATATTGTAGAGTGGGCTCATAACACTAACCAGAAGGCTTGGACTGGACTAGACAGACAAATTTTTAAATTTAATAACATGAGTGCCCTGGCGTGGACCCTGCCACAGAAAAGGCCTCTGTCCCATACTCTGTCCCATCTGCAACATTGGCGGAATGGGATAGAATTATAGCTACAAGCACTCACATCTCTTCTAAACAGGATCCCTTAACATCAATCATTGAAAACTCTGAACTTCCTTATAGCCAATTGGGATTTCGAGTGAAACAGCCATATAGCCTTAGATCAAGCTCCATATGCTACCTTATAGAGAACAGTAGAGCCAAACCACAAGCAGCCCTAGAAGAAACCCACAAAGAGATTTTTGTGTTGTGGCTACACTATAACCAACTCATTCACTATATCTCACATCACAAACACAAAAGCGAGCTGGGAAGGGAAGCCACACCATTCGAAAAAATATGCATCCTACGTATCACACCTAAACACCTTATCTCGGCCCTCTATAAAATTGTGGCCGTCGCTGACTCAACAACTCTCCCGTCATACACTATAGTGGGGCAAAAAGATCTAAATCTAGAAATAGAGACTGATACTTGGCTCAAAGCATTCGATGCAACTAAAAAGTCATCGGTCTCATCACAAATTCAGGAAATGCACATAACATTTTTGAGCAGGTGGTATCTCACCCCTGTGAGACTTCACAAAATGTTTCCTACTTTGAGTGCGACTTGCTGGAGGGGATGTGGAGAGGAGGGTTCCCTCCACCACATTTGGTGGTCCTGCCCGAGGATTAAAAACTTTTGGTTAGAGGTGTCTCATGAAATGTCAGAGATACTTGCCATTCAGATACCCAATAGCCTAGAGACCCTCCTACCCTCGTTACCCAAAACAAGTGGCTCAGTCTATAAGGCTCTCCTTCTGATAATGTTGACGACTGCTAAAAAGCTCATCCCAAAACATTGGAAGACACAGGTCACTCCTTCTATTCAGGACTGGAAAACACAAGTAGCAGAACTTATCACACTAGAAAAATATCACTACTTTAAAACACACAATTTGGCAGATCACAAGATAATCTTGTCTCTCTGGAACAGAACAATTTGAGGGTTTAACCTGAACCTCCCGTCCCTATATAATATATGATCCTACACATAAATCCCTTCTTCTCCATCCCACCCCTGCAGGAACAGTCCACACACCCCCCTTTTCCCTTTTTTTTTCTCTCTCTCCCCCGCCCTCTCTACCCTTATCTCTCTCTTCCCTCCTCTCTATTGTCCTTCTCTTATCTACCACTTTCTTTCCTTCTTTCTTCTCAAAGCTAATACTGAAAGGTATATTCATCATACAAATACTTTCTTTGACACAATCTACGTTAAGAATAACATATAATGAATGAAGAAAAACAAAACGCATCACCCAGGCAAGCAAGATAAGAGATACAGGTCTATCACCTTGACAAAATTGGTTAGACAAAATAGTAAGTTTAATACTTTAGGAAGGTGACGACAATGTCCAGCTGGGGTCACTATTTTACTCTCATTCAATCTTCTTTCTTTTTCCTTTCTTATTAATCCATGTACCTTGTGACATGCATTTTAATACCATGTATATTATTGTCAAACAAATTTAATTGTCATGTTATTTGTTATATTGTCATCTTCTTTTTACAAATTTTAATAAAGCTTCTTTGAAAAAAAAAAAAAAGTATGGACACCCTGGATCATTAATTGTGTCCTTCAAACTTTTCTTTCATCAAAGAATCCTCTATGTGCAGCAATTATAGCCTTGCAGACTTTTGGCATTCTATTAGTCAATTTGTTGACATTTCATCCCATGTACCATATACAAAAGTCATTCATATGTTCTAAAAAGTGTATGTCCAGCTTCTCAGTATTCAGTATCAGTTGAATCCTAAATTACAAATAAAAATGTCACCCCTGCCATGTAAAAATGTAACCATGGGTGTCCATCCTCAGGCCCAAAGGCAACCATTCAGCCCTTCATTGGTTTTAATTTTCATTAATTAACCAGAGTGTACAGGGAATGCAGAATTATTAGGCAAATTGTATTTTTGAGGATTAATTTTATTATTGAACAACAACCATGTTCTCAATGAACCCAAAAAACTCATTAATATCAAAGCTGAATAGTTTTGGAAGTAGTTTTTAGTTTATTTTTAGTTATAGCTATTTTAGGGGGATATCTGTGTGTGCTGGTGACTATTACTGTGCATAATTATTAGGCAACTTAACAAAAACAAATATATACCCATTTCAATTATTTATTTTTACCAGTGAAACCAATATAACATCTCAACATTCACAAATATACATTTCTGACATTCAAAAACAAAACAAAAACAAATCAGTGACCAATATAGCCACCTTTCTTTGCAAGGACACTCAAAAGCCTGCCATCCATGGATTCTGTCAGTGTTTTGATCTGTTCACCATCAACATTGCGTGCAGCAGCAACCACAGCCTCCCAGACACTGTTCAGAGAGGTGTACTGTTTTCCCTCCTTGTAAATCTCACATTTGATGATGGACCACAGGTTCTCAATGGGGTTCAGATCAGGTGAACAAGGAGGCCATGTCATTAGATTTTCTTCTTTTATACCCTTTCTTGCCAGCCACGCTGTGGAGTACTTGGACGCGTGTGATGGAGCATTGTCCTGCATGAAAATCATGTTTTTCTTGAAGGATGCAGACTTCTTCCTGTACCACTGCTTGAAGAAGGTGTCTTCCAGAAACTGGCAGTAGGACTGGGAGTTGAGCTTGACTCCATCCTCAACCCGAAAAGGCCCCACAAGCTCATCTTTGATGATACCAGCCCAAACCAGTACTCCACCTCCACCTTGCTGGCGTCTGAGTCGGACTGGAGCTCTCTGCCCTTTACCAATCCAGCCACGGGCCCATCCATCTGGCCCATCAAGACTCACTCTCATTTCATCAGTCCATAAAACCTTAGAAAAATCAGTCTTGAGATATTTCTTGACCCAGTCTTGACGTTTCAGCTTGTGTGTCTTGTTCAGTGGTGGTCGTCTTTCAGCCTTTCTTACCTTGGCCATGTCTCTGAGTATTGCACACCTTGTGCTTTTGGGCACTCCAGTGATGTTGCAGCTCTGAAATATGGCCAAACTGGTGGCAAGTGGCATCTTGGCAGCTGCACGCTTGACTTTTCTCAGTTCATGGGCAGTTATTTTGCACCTTGGTTTTTCCACACGCTTCTTGCGACCCTGTTGACTATTTTGAATGAAACGCTTGATTGTTCGATGATCACACTTCAGAAGCTTTGCAATTTTAAGAGTGCTGCATCCCTCTGCAAGATATCTCACTATTTTTGACTTTTCTGAGCCTGTCAAGTCCTTCTTTTGACCCATTTTGCCAAAGGAAAGGAAGTTGCCTAATAATTATGCACACCTGATATAGGGTGTTGATGTCATTAGACCACACCCCTTCTCATTACAGAGATGCACATCACCTAATATGCTTAATTGGTAGTAGGCTTTCGAGCCTATACAGCTTGGAGTAAGACAACATGCATAAAGAGGATGATGTGGTCAAAATACTCATTTGCCTAATAATTCTGCACTCCCTGTATAGATTATATACATATTAATACAGTGTGTGCTCACGTGTGTGTATGTAAGTGTGTGTATAAAAAAATAATTATGGGGGGTGGAAGTGAGTTCCCTGATATAGCTGATATATATTTTATAAATATATATACATTATTATATATAGGTATATATATATATATATATATATATATATATATATATATATATATATATATATATATATATATATATATATAAATTTGTATTTACAAATACTTAGAACATATTCTGCTATGTGAAATATTATAGTAAATACACACTATAACACTTTATTAAATATGAATAATGCGTAAATATGTTTTTTTATGTTTTTATCTACTTGACTGCAAAGGGTTCCATGGGTTATATGTGTGTGTGTGTGTTTACAAATGTATTTATGTGTTTATATGTGTATATATGTCTGTAAATAAATAAATACACACATAAATACATATGTACACATAAATAGACATAAATATATATATATATATATATATATATATATATATATATACACAGTATATACTCCAAAGAAATACCTCGCACCTGGTTTTTCAGCAATGATGTTACCACTTTATTCACATGCACTTAGATTACAAGCTTTGCGCTATAGAGGGTTTGAAATGAACGCAACAAAAGTTGCGTTATTTCACCCTCCATAGCGCTGCCATTACAAGTTTTAAAAAGCCGCCTTGTGCGTGTGATATGGTTGTGATGGGCTCCATACCGCACAAAATCCAAGGGCTGCTTTGACGTGCTCGTGCATGCTTTCCCCATAGACATCAATGGGGACAGAGTGTTAGAAAAAAAAACTAACACCTTAACCGCGGAATGGCGATCGCCGTAACGCAACCCCATTGATGTCTATGGGGAAAAAAAACAACATAAACCCCAATTCTAAACACCCCTAATCTGCCGCACCCGACATCGCCGATACCTAAATAAAGTTATTAACCCATAAACTGCCGCTCCTAACATCGCAGCAACTAATAAAAGTTATTAACCCCTATTCCACAGCTCCCTGACATCGCCACCAGTATAATAAAGTTAATAACCCATTTTCCCCCGCACCCCAACATCGCCAACACTATAATAAAGATACTAACCCCTATTCCGCCGCTCTCCGACATCGCCGCGACTAAATAAAGTTACTAACCCCTAAACCTTTGGCCTCCCACATCACCGCCACTAAATAAACCTATTAATCCCTAAACCGCCAGCCCCCCACATCACAAAAAAACTAAATTAAACTATTAAGCCCTAAACCTAACAACCCCCTAACTTTAAATTAAAATTACAAGATCCCTATTTTAAAATAAATAAAAACTTACCTGGGAAATTAAAAAACCTAAGTTTAAACTATATATTAAACTAACATTACTATTATACTAAAATTAAACTAACTACAAATTAATTAAACTAAATTACACATTAAAAAAACTACTAAAAAAAAATAAATCTACAATTACAAAAAATAACAAACATTAAATTATGAAAAATAACAAATTAAATTATCCAAAATAATAACAATTACACCTAATCTAATAGCCCTATAAAAATAAAAAAGCCCCCCCCCCAAAAAAAAAAACCTAGCCTACAATAAACTACCAATAGCCCTTAAAATGGCCTTTTGTAAGGCATTGCCCTAAAGAAATCAGCTCTTTTACCTGAAAAAAATACAAAGATCCCCCCAACAGTAAAACCCACCACCCAACCAACCCCCTAAAATAAAAAAACCTATCTCTAACAAAAACCTAAGATAGAACTGAAAAAGGTGGGAGTAAGTGCGCTAAAAAGCTAAAGGTATCCGTTGAAATTAAAAAGTGTATACTCTTTCCTTAGTATATATATGGATTGTTCTTATAGTTTATTCAAATATGTATAGAGAATGAAGGTTACATTCTACAATAAGTATATATAAATGTATAAAAGTGAGTGAAGGTGCCTGTAACGTCCTAAGGAGATCTGTCTTCCTAGTTACGCTAGTGAAAGTATTGCCTTTATTTATAAATTGTTGTATACCAAAATGTAGAGGGTTAAATCTCTCTCTCTAAAAATGTGGGTGTATTAACCCCTACTGTAGTGTTAGAAAAAACTAAAATGTCTAAAGGATAATAATCCTAGAGATAACTGAAATTTCTTAGCAGTCAAAGATATATCAGTGTTAACGAAGTATAATTTACCAAAAACTAATAGAGATATAATAAAAATATGGAATCTTAAAAAAGATCTATAAATTTATAAATTGGTGCTCAGTGTATTATACAAAGGAAAAATTATAATAATAATAATAATAATAGAACCTAAAACTTACTAATAAGCAATACTAAAATTCAGTATTAAAAAGAAATTATTCTCCAGAAATAAAAATAGGGTTAAATGAGTGTAAATAAAAGGGGACGTCTCCCCAAATATAGCAATAAGAACAATATGGTTCTAGCAGTATATACATTAAAACACAAAATATTTAATTTGTAGAAATGGAGTTCTGTATAGCCTCAAATTTAAAGATCAGCGACTCTTTCCTAATAGCAGACTTAAAGTCCAAAGTGCAGTCTAAAATACAAGTTATAATCCAGAGAGCCACACAATTTAGAAATGTCCGTGCTTTATACCGTAGGTTGTGGTATTAGGGACAGGGTCTATGCCTGAGTATTGTTAGCGATTTCAAAACTCCTCTTTATGTGACACAGTAAGTTTACCTTATTTTCTTATGTGACACAGTTCTTTTATCTTATCTTCTTAGTGTCTCATATGAAGCCGTTATCTGTCACTTGCCTCCGGACTGATTCAGTACGCCGCATGTAACTTGGCGTCTGACGTCATCAGTGCAATTTCCAGGTGTGAGGATAACTTGTCGGCTTAGAAGGATGTTTTATCCAGATACGATCACAAAATAGGCTTATTTCTTTAGGAGCAAACGTGATTCCTTGCACTAAGTGCTAATGCACGCAGGAGGATAATGAACTTTAGGCAGATAAAAGGTCAAATTGCGGATTAACCTGGGTTACCACAGAAATTAGTAAAAGTTCTCAAAATTCAACTATCATAATTTGTATGATGTTTAGAGGATGGGCACAGTCACTTAGATCAACGCGTTTCGCTCACCAGGGAGCTTTATCAAAAGATAAAGCAACCTAACCACCTAACACCTAACCAACCTAACACTAACCCCGACGATCTACTTACAGTTTCTAAAGTCCGGACATCCAGGCGGCGAGGTCTTCATCCATCCAGGCGGCGTCTTCTATCTTCATCCAGGTGGCATCTTCTATCTTCATCTCGGCAGCGCGGAGCAGGTCCATCCTTCAAGTCATCTGGCACGGAGCATCCTCTTCATACGGTCGCCCCAGTATACTGAATCTTCAATGCAAGGGGGCCTTTTCAAAATGGCGTCCCTTGCATTCCTATTGGCTGATTTGATTTTTGAACTTCAAATCAGCCAATAGGATGTGAGCTACTGAAATCCTATTGGCTGTTCAAATCAGCCAATAGGATGAGAGCTACTGAAATTCTATTGGCTGATTTGAATAGCCAATAGAATTTCAGTAGCTGTCATCCTATTGGCTGATTTGAACAGCCAATAGGATTTCAGTAACTCTCATCCTATTGGCTGATTTGAATTTCAAAAATCAAATCAGCCAATAGGAATGCAAGGGACACCATTTTGAAAAGGCTCCCTTGCATTGAAGATTCAGTGCACGGCGCAGTGGCATCACAAGGGTTGGTGTCACCCGGTGCGGTAAGTTATGGTGTCACCCACCCCCCAGTAATGTTTTTTTTTACTGCAAGAAGAGAATTTCATAGAAAAGGCACACTTCTCTAAAGGACAGAAAGCAGACACACACAAACACAAAAACACAGGCACACACACTCAGACACACATAAAAACACACTCAGATGCACACACAAACACTCGGAAACACACTCAGACACACACACAAAAACACTCAGACACACACAAACACTTAGACACACAAACAAAAACACTCAGGTACACACACAAAAACACTCAGGCACACACACAAAAACACTCAGACACACACAAAAAACACTCAGACACACACACACACAAAAACACTCAGGCACACACACACACACAACTCAGAGACACACACATACAAAATATGTAAACTGCACTGCATTAATTATAAAGCTCATGCCTAGAGCTGCTTCCTGGCTCAGCAGAGCATCAAATGAAAGATAAACAGTGCACTCTAAAAATAAGTCACTAAAGAAAAGGTTTAGGCGCGCAAACTATGAAAATTCTGCTCCAAGACTGTTCCAAGTCTGTCAGTGCACAGCCCCAGGCCTCATGCCTACCGTTTCTTATGGCCAATCACCTCTGCACTCTGCCCACCCCCAGACGCCCGCCCTCCCCTCCTACCTCTTCCGTGTGCACTTAGTGTACCGTAACCATATCGGTCTGGTGGGCATCATACGTGGCTCCTTCACTTTAGAGACAGTGTCAGACAGTCATGCGGTCAGGTGCCAGGCACCCCCCTCACAATTTCCCATTTAGAGAGACAGCACAGCAGTGAGCAGTGCAGCTTCGCAAGCCTCACGGCACGCCCACAACATTCGTAGTGAAATTGGGCAGGGGAGGAACAAAGTACAAACAAGCAAAAGCAGCCGGGAAAACTATTTGTAGAAATTGCGGCGCAGGCTCAAGGGGCAAAACAATTAAGTATGTCTACAACTTCCCCAGTCCCACTAATGTTCACAACTGCTGGCCCCTCTAATAAAAAAAATATATGCATCTCTACATTGTATTTCTTTGAATTTCAATAAAATGTCAACAACAAAAAAAATGTTGCTGGTGGTGTCACCCCCTGGAGGGTGTCACCCGGGTGCGGTCCGCACCTCCCGCATCCCCCTAGTGACGCCACTGGTACTGCGGCGACCGTATGAAGAGGATGCTCCGTGCCGGATGTCTTCAAGGATGGACCCACTCCACGCCGCAGGGATGATGATAGAAGATGATGCCTGGATGGATGAAGACCTTGCCGCCTGGATGTCCAGACTTCAGAAACTGTAAGTGGATCATCGGGGGTTAGCCATGGGTAGCTTAGGTTTTTGGTAGATTTAGGTTTTTGGTTGGTTTGGTGGTGGGTTTTACTGTTGGGGGGTCTATGTATTTTTTTTCAGGTAACAGCTGATTTCTTTAGGGCAATGCCCTACAAAAGGCCCTTTTAAGGGCTATTGGTAGTTTATTGTAGGCTAGTTTTTTTTAGTAGTGTTAGTTTTTTTTTTTTCAAATTTCTTTTTATTAAGAGAGCAATAAACATGCGAGTACAAACAGATATCTCAATATTACATTGTAGAAGTCATATGAATGGTTAATACAGTATAATACAATACTATGCTTACAATGCTGGACCTTATTGGCCCTTCTTGACTGACATACCTCTGTCATGAGCAGTAACTCCATAGTGTACTCCAGACAATCTACTATAATGGTACAAAGCTCACATGGATACAACCCTCACAATTTTTTCTTTTGTTTTTTGTTTCCCCCCTCCCATGGGGAGATTAAAACTTCTCCCTCAACTTATCTTAAACCAAACTGACCCACAAGGCTAAACCTCACGGGTACCCTAACTAGACAAACTACACCACCCCCTATATTGTATGAACATATAATCCCTGAGATGTTCTGTCACTTATATCTCACTCGGTGGTCTGGCAAAGAGAAAAAAATAAACTTAAACATCTTTAACTCTGTATCCCATATTTGTCCCACACATTGAACCCCCCAAAATTTTCTTGGTATGTAATACCCGCATTCTTAAGAAGTACACGCCCTCCCCTATAGACATCTCCTTTCCAAACATTGCATATAACAAACATTAGAGACAAAAGTGAGGAGGATGCAAGTAACCTGTTAATACATCCTTCAGTCTTCATCCTGCACTTATCTTTTCCCCACTTCAGATTCACCCTTTCTTTAACATATGTAAGCAGGTGAATAATGTATTCGGTCAGGACACAAATCTTGAACACAACTCGTCCTATCTTAACAATAAACAATAACCAAAACAACACTAGGAAACCCATGTCATGAACATAGGCGCCGATCAGTTTACTTCCAAGATGGAATAATATCTTACTTCTGGTTGCACAAACCATTAATAAGTCTAAACCTTAAGAATCATGTTCCCATCACAGGTCATTCTTTTAACCTCCCCCCCCCCCAGCAGAAATAGGGCTCCTGGAGCCGTCCTCTGCATCCAAATACTCTTGTGCAGCTTGTGGTGACTCGAAAAATTTAGGCCCTCTGGAGGTAGCTATCTTTAATTTAGCAGGGAAAAGCAAGTATGCCTGTCTGCCCTCTCTATGTAGCCTAGAGCATAACGCTGAGAACTCCCTGCACTTCTTCACCAGATCTGCAGAATAGTCCTGGAACAATAGGATTCTAGAATTTTCATAAAGCACCTCCTCCCTCTTCCTATACGCTCTGAGAACAGCCATTTTAGTTTGAAAATGAAGAAATGTTATCATCACAGGCCTTGCTGACGCATTGCGATCAATGGTTGGTTTCTCTGGGCCTACTCTATGCGCTCTCTCTACGCTATGTACTAAAGCATCTGCAGGGATCCCTAACAGAGAAGGGAGAGTAGTTTCAACAAATTTTAGAATCTCATTCGCTTTAACACACTCAGGCAACCCTATCAGGCGAACATTATTCCGCCGTGATCTATTTTCTAGATCATCTATCCTTTGTTGAAGTACTGTAGCATGCTTCTCTAACGCCACTATTTTACTGGAATTAACAATTTGCGTATCTTCCAAATCAGAGACCCTGTTCTCAACCTCTGACACCCTAGTCGAGAATTGTTTAACCTCTTCTGCAAGAGTATCAACCCCTTTCTGGAGGTTTTCTATTTTTGGTAGGAATAGGGTGGATATTTGTTTGACAATTGGGTGGGAGTCAAGGACATGATTTTCCTGTAATATGTCATTGGATGAGGCCTGAGTACCAATATCAGATCCCATTTTATTTCTGCGATCTGCATTTTTATTTCTATTTGCCATGGTATTTGGTATTAAAAATTTCTCCATACACTTTATAACCATCTAGTTTCCAGACAGTGTCCGAGCAAATCTCATCTAACTTTAACAGTATTTTGCAACCTGTCACTATTGTTTCACAGGACTGGGAAATTAATACAGAAGCAAGTATATATCTCTCTCTCTATAGCAGGTCAGAAGAGCGTCAGCATTAATATAGAAAATAACCAGTTAAGTTAACAATATAACAAGGCACACTTGTGGGTCATCTGAGGTACATACATCCACAGATTATTTGCAAATAACTATTGCTAAACCTGCAAGAAAAATAAAGGTTAATTAGTGAGCTCTTGATCACCAGCACTCTGCTTTACAACACATTAAGGAGATAACTAGAGGGTCAGCATTAGAAAGTCCCTTCTGCATATAACAAACTCCCCTTAACTTATACTGTGTTGTCAGAAGTCCCCTGTAACGTTGAGAGAGCTGCTTTTCAATAGATCAGGGGGTACCTATCACATATGAGTTGCCTTGTATTCACTGTAAAATGTACATGAGAGCCTAAAATGCAAGAAGAGACTCTGACCATGCGGTTCCACTACAGTGTTCTTTCAAATAGAGGATCACTTAGTTTTCCAGTTTATGTGCAAGGTATAGTCACTTAAGGGCACCGGCAATTATATACTCAGTCACCCCTGAATAGTGCTTCTAATAGTTCTTGTGCAGGGGATTGCTATAGTATGTCGGAAAGTTCCAAAAGGAATCCTTAAAAAGCACTGCCCAGCCGCTGTTAACCCTTTCTGCTCTTCTGCCACCTACCTCTTCCCAATATGGCCTCAAGAAAATAAAGGCAGTAGTAAAAGTCAAAGGTACCATCCCCTAAGCCTCCTCACCACAACCGGGCAGTCAGACAGGCAGGACGTTAGCCGTTTACGGCTCTGGCTTACCCACACTTGTCACAGGGCAGTCCTCAGTGGGTTCCAGCCGTGACCGGGCTCTTATTCAGCCCAGACCGGAATATAGAGCAGATCCTGATGTCGGTAGGTGGACTTCTGCTATTTCTCCGGCTCCGATGCAGTAGGGTGTCTGGCAAGCTAATCCGTTGCGTCCTCACTCACCCGACCAGTTGATCCTTATCTGTAGGCCCTTATGAATCGCACAGCGTCTGTGCCACGTGGCCGTCCGGTATGATCCCTCTGGCCTCAGTAGAACTTAGCGGAGGTCGGCCAATTCAGTCGCTTGTAGCGACCAGCTTCCAGTGCCACTCTAAGTTAAAGGCTCAAGTTGGGAAGGCACCTCACCAAGCATGTTTCTTTACTCCTTCTCCTTTCTCGTAGCGCGCCAAGATAGCCTCCGTTATCACGGACCTTCCAGCCGTAGGGTCCCGCAGCTAGTTGTGGCTTGCACTTCAGTGGGGGTAGTTGTATTATTCCAGCCTCTCTGTAGCCCAGACACAATCCCTGTCAAGGGCAAATAGGCTCGGGCAGCAAATTAGGGTAAAATTCCACAATTATTACCAGGGTTGCACGGAGCTCTTTACTAGAGCTGCTATCTCTAAGCCCGCCCACCGGAAGTCCAACCAGTGTTAGGTTTTTTAATGTGTAATTTAGTTCAATTAATTTGTAGTTAGTTTAATTTTAGGATAATAGTTATGCTAGTTTAATATATATAGTTTAAACTTAGGTTTTTTTTAATTTCCCAGATAAGTTTCTATTTATTTTAAGATAGGGACATTGTAATTTTAATTTAAAGTTAGGGGGTTGTTAGGTTTAGGGGTTAATAGTTTAATTTATTTTTTTACGATGTGGGGGGCTGGCAGTTTAGGGGTTAATAGATTTATTTAGTAGTGGTGATGTGGGAGGCCAGAGGTTTAGGGGTTAATAACTTTATTAAGTGGCAGCGATGTCGGGGAGCGGCGTAATAGGGGTTAATATCTTAATTATAGTGTGGGCGATGTTGGGGTGCGGGGGAATAGGGGTCAATAACTTCATTATAGTGGTGACAATGTCGGGGAGCGGCAGAAAAGGGGTTAATACATTTTTGTAGTGGGAGCGATGTCGGGAGGGTGGCGGAATAAGGGTTAATAGGTAGTCTATGGGTGTTAGTGTACTTTGTAACAGTTTAGTTATGTGTTTTATTTAACAGTTTTGTGGCGCAAAACTCATAACTACTGGTCTAGCTTTCCCAGGGATTTACTAATTGGTAAACACTCATGTTACTTAAAGGGCCACTAAACCCAAAATCTTTCTTTCATGATTCAGATAGAGAATAGAAATTTAAACAACATTACCATTTACTTCCATAATTTATTTTGCTTCATTTTTTAGATATCCTTAGTTAAAGAAAAAGCAATGCACATGGTGAGCCAATCACATGAGGCTTCTATGTGCAGCAACCAATCAGCAGCTACTGAGCATATCTAGATATGCTTTTCAGCAAAGAATATCAAGAGAATAAAACAAATTAGATAATATAAGTAAATTAGAAAGATATTTAAAATGTGGGTGTCATGTCCCTTTAACTGGCACTAGCTTTATTTGAAACACTATCCCAGAAGACTTATTTATAATTACTTCTGAGACACACATTTTTTATTTAAATTAAATCCACGTTTATGCATAAATGGCACAAAATAGTGTTCTTATGGAAGTTACCTTCTCAATAAACATAGCAAGTTAACTCTTCTTAAGTTGTCTTTTGACAACAATTACATATAATATGTTAATCCTTTTCTTTTTCACTTTTTTTGCACTTTTCTTGTTATTTTAATTTTGGGGAGTTTATTATCCTCACATACACGATTAAATAAATGAAAACTACACAGATTCATATGCACTGATTCACACACATTAGCTATGTGCCAATTATAATGCATTAATGTCATATCCTCTTGTTGTGTTTTCTCTTTATGTAATCTTGAGCATATCGTTGCTTTATAGACAATAATGTCAATGATAACATTAAGATGATTATAACACACACCAGAACACTTCAATATGTACCCTGGGTATGACCCTCAGACACGGAGGGTCTCAGTGCCCCATTGAAATGAATAGAACTAATTTTGATTTATCCCACCTTGAGCATCTATACTAAATGGCACAGCCATATCGCTAATTTGCTGCTTTTTCAAATAAATAATAAAGACAGCAATCTAATTTTATTTAATTACCCTTATGTTGTTCTAAGTAAAATATAGCGATATACAGTAGTGAATTTAGTGCTTTTCATGTTATCTTAATTTTAGTATAGTTCAGCTCTTCACTGTATTAGGCTGTTCATTCGCTATAGAATCTTCTTTTAGCTGCTTATGGATAATATCTATGCGGCTACAGAACATAAGGTGCTGATATTTCTAAAGTAATAGAAAGACTATAAAATATGAGTCCTGTTCATTTGAGATCTATGTTTGTATAGTACTTTTTCTAAAGTGTACATGTAATAATGTTTTTTATCTGTTCTCTGTAATTTTATGTTTAGATCCCAATTTAACATGTTAACTTATGGTATTACAAGTGACTACTGACGTTTTTTGAAATTGATCACTATGATTGGCCATATAGAATAGACACGTGATTGGGCCCGCATTGTTTTTAACACCTGGAAAGGTAACCTATCACTATCCCTGACAAAGTTTTCTAACGGCACAAAATATGTTGAATGTGAAAGTACTATGATGCTAGGTTGTTTCGCTGGCTGTGGTATAGTTACATTTTTGATTCTTTGTACAAACATAATTTTTAACTTAAGATACGAATAAAAGTTAATTTTTACCTCCTTTAAGCTCGGCCCATTAACTGGTAAACCTTTTGCTTACAGTTTTATATCTTTTAGCGGATTTATATAGGGCAAAACCCGCTACCAACAGTCAGTTTAAACGCTCACAGCACAGATTGACACGTTTTTTAAAAAGGGACATCTCTAATACTGCCTGGATTGCTCCTGAATAGGGTGGCTACACACAGCCACCAAGAAAGCAAGAGAGCAAGTGATCGACCCAGTGTAAGCAGTGAGATGACAGCCTCTGCACATTAAGGATTAATGGTGAGTGAGCGTTTCTACTACTACCAAGTCTTCAGTTACTCCCTACGTGACAGTTCTCAGCAATATACTTAACTTGGCAAATGAACACTGTTACGTTCTTTACATTTGTTAGTCTGTGGATTTAAATCAACAGTGTTTACTCCAACACTAATTGTATGTTACAAATTTAACCTGTTTGCTACCAGCTAATAGACTTAACATTTCTCTACAAAAGTAACAAGAAGACATAATATTTTTTCCCTTGGTCCTGCACATAGCATTGCAATAGAGGCCTTAAAGGGATATACTCAGATTTTTTTGCTATATATTATTTAGGGGTTAATTACTGTACTTTATTTAGTGGCGGCGATGTCCGGGAGCGGCGGAATAGGGGTTAATATCTTTATTATAGTGTGGGGGATGTTGGGGAGCGACGGAATAGGGGTTAATACATTTTATTACTGGCGGCGATGTCAGGAGCGGCAGATTAGGGGTTAATAAGTTTAATATAGTGTTTGTGATGCGGTAGGGAGTGGAATAAGGGTTAATAGGTAGTTTATAAGTGTTAGTGTACTTTGTAACAGTTTAGTTATGAGTTTTGTGTAACAGTTTTATGGCGCAAAACTCATAACTACTGGTTTCAGATTGCGGAACGGATCCTTTCGGTATTGGCTGGAACGCAAGCCTTTTAGCCTCACCACAAAACTTGTAATGGCAGCGCTATGGAAATCCCATGCAAAAACGTCATTTTTTTGAGTGCGAGATTGACGTTGCGTTACAGGCTAAAATGCTTGCGGTACAGCTATACCGTCAAGATTCGTAATGGCTGCGTTACAGTTTTTACGCTGAAATTGTCATTTTTTCAGCGTTAAAACTGGAACACAAAACTCATAATCTACCTGATATTGTGGTACAAATCACATCCAACTTTTCAGTCCTCCACCCGGGACCTTTGTCAAGGATACAAAATTAACTTAAACACTCACCTTAAATGGTATTCCACATAAGAATTCACACAGATATCTTATCAAAATCGTTCGGTGATGACATCATTGCCGATTAAACAAAAAAGAACACGAAACTAAATTTTTTTTAAAAAATCTCTCAAAACAAAAATCTACTGGAACCAAAATCAAGGCGAAAATAAGAGTGGTCAAACCGCACCCCTATGCTTAATATAATAAGAAAAAAAAATCAAAAAACATAAAAGCACAAAAAATGATCCGTTGTCATAGCAACAAATAAACACAAAAGATTACAAAGTCAATAAACAATATGGAAGTTGATTTCTCTTGCTTCATAGTTATATACATATGTACATACAGCAGTACTCTATTCAAGTACCATTCATAATCCACAATAGGGTTAAATCATACTTCGTGCTATACTGAACCTATTTTTCCTAGTTTACCTATCACCACAACTAACTTACTGAGTAAGATGACCAAGAAATAAGATCTTAGATAAAACTTAAGCACATAGTTAAAGCAAACAAAAAGCAAACAGCAATTAGATTATCTTTCATCCAAGAAACACAAGAGCCAGACCTCCTTGTTGAGGCCCCAGGGTGCGATCATTTGCAATTTATAAATCCACTCAATCTCTCTTCTGAGTAGTAAGTTATTCACATCTTCGCTCCTAGGGGGTCTGTTGACTTGATCAATAGGCATACAGCAAAGATTAGAAACTGTATGTTTCTCTTGCAAAAAATGCAATGCCACCGGTTGATCACTCTTTCCTTTCTTTAATGCTTGTCTTATGCTCGACCTATGATTCTGTCCTTTAGGGAGCATTCCGTTTTGCCCACATAGGTAAGCCCACATGGGCATTTAATAATGTAGACCACCATTTGAGAGGAGCAGGTTAATCTATGTTTCAAATAGATCATCTTACCCGTCCTAGGGTGACTGAACGAATTGCCCACAATCAGGCTATTGCAAGTTATACATTCATCTGATCTATGGCACCTTGGGTTAAAGTCCCAACTCCTGATGTCATAACTGTGTATGGGGTCAGTCCGAACCAGGAGGTCCTTTAAACTTTTACCTCTCCTATACCCAATCAGAGGGTGGGTCTTAAAAACAGCCTTCTGAGTTTCGTCTGTAGATAAAGTGTCCCAATACATATATATTGACTGTTTCATCTGCTGAGTCACTAAATTAAACCTAGTGGTAAAGACACATGAAGGTGGTTCAGAGCTTGCAGCTCTCTTGGTCATCTTACTCCTTATTCTAGCACTCTCAACACATTTTGATGAAAAACCTCTATCAAGGAATTTATTGGTAATTTCTCTTGTTAAGTGTGTTCAGTCCACGGGTCATCCATTACTTATGGGATATATTCTCCTTCCCAACAGGAAGTTGCAAGAGGATCACCCAAGCAGAGCTGCTATATAGCTCCTCCCCTCACATGTCATATCCAGTCATTCTCTTGCAACCCTCAACAAAGAAGGAGGTCGCGAGAGGAGCTGGAGTTTTTACTTAATTATTCTTCAATCAAAAGTTTGTTATTTTAAATGGCACCGGAGTGTGCTGTTTTTCTATCTCAGGCAGTATTTGGAAGAAGAAACTGCCTGCGTTTTCTATGATCTTAGCAGGCGTAACTAAGATCCGCTGGCTGTTCTCGACATTCTGAGGAGTAGGGTAACTTCAGAAAGAGGGGAATAGCATGCGGGGTCCCCCGCAAATGAGGTATGTGCAGTACATTATTTTCTGGGAATGGAATTGACTAAGAAAATACTGCTGTTACCCATATGATGTAAGTACAGCCTTAAATGCAGTAGTAGCGACTGGTATCAGGCTGATAAATTTATGCGCAGTTGAGTTATTTTCTAGGGACTAGAATTTGACTGAGAAAATACTGTTAATACTGAAATAATGTTTAAGCCTTATCTGCAGTGGAAGCGACTGGTAGCAGGCTTAGTGATAACTTTGCATGACATTCAAAATGTTGTTTTTAAAACGTTTACTGGCATGTTATTCGTTTTGTGAGGTACTTTGGTGATAAATCTTTTTGGGCATGATTTTTTTCCACATGGCTAACGTATTTTCTGCATAGAAACCGTTATATCAGGTCTCCCACTGTTGTAATATGAGTGGGAGGGACCTTGTTTTAGCGCCTTGTTGCGCAGTTAAAATTCTAGCACAGTCTTCCTGTTTTCTTCCTCCTTGATCCAGGACGTCTCTAGAGAGCTCAGGGGTCTTCAAAATTCGTTTTTGAGGGAGGTAATCAGTCACAGCAGATCTGTGACAGTGTGTTTGACTGTGATAAAAGCGTTAAATCTTAATTTGATATCCGTTTTTGGGTATTGAGGGGTTAATCATCCTTTTGCTAATGGGTGCAATCCTCTGCTAATTAATACATTTCTCGTTAAGAATTGTTGACTATAACTGAATTAGTTTTCTTTGTTATTCAACTGTGTTTTTTAAAAGCGCTGCAGCGTTTTTTATATTGCTTGTAAACTTATTGAAAGTGATTTCCAAGCTTGCTAGCTTCATTGCTAGTCTGTTTAAACATGTCTGATACAGAGGAATCTGCTTGTTCATTATGTTCAAAAGCCGATGTGGAGCCCAATAGAAATATGTGTACCAATTGTATTGATATTACTTTGAATAAAAGTCAATCTGTACCAATAAAGAAATTATCACCAGACAACGAGGGGGAAGTTATGCCATCTAACTCTCCTCACGTGTCAGTACCTGCGTCTCCCACTCGGGAGGTGCGTAGGATTGAGGCGCCAAGTACATCAAGGCCCTTACAAATCACTTTACATGATATGGCTAATGTTATGAAAGAAGTATTATACAATATGCCCGAATTAAGAGGCAAGTGCGATAGCTCTGGGTTAAGGACAGAGCGCGCTGATGACACGAGAGCCATGTCTGATACTGCGTCACAATTTGCAGAACATGAGGACAGTGAGCTTCATTCTGTCGGTGACGGTTCTGATCCGGGGAGACCGGATTCAGAAATTTCAAATTTTAAATTTAAGCTTGAGAACCTCCGCGTGTTACTAGGGGAGGTGTTAGCGGCTCTGAATGATTGCGACACAGTGGCAATCCCAGAGAAATTATGTAGGTTGGATAGATACTATGCGGTACCGGTGTGTACTGACGTTTTTCCTATACAAAAAAGGCTTACAGAAATTATTAGTAAGGAGTGGGATAGACCCGGTGTGCCCTTTTCCCCTCCTCCGATATTTAGAAAAATGTTCCCTATAGACGCCACCACACGAGACTTATGGCAGACGGTCCCTAAGGTGGAGGGAGCAGTTTCTACTTTAGCCAAGCGTACCACTATCCCGGTGGAGGATAGCTGTGCTTTCTCAGATCCAATGGATAAAAAATTAGAGGTTTACCTTAAGAAAATGTTTGTTCAACAAGGTTTTATATTGCAGCCTCTTGCATGCATTGCGCCTGTCACGGCTGCAGCGGGATTCTGGTTTGAGTCTCTGGAAGAGGTGATTCGCACAGCACCATTGGATGAGACTTTGAGCAAAGTTAGAACGCTTAAACTGGCTAATGCGTTTGTTTCGGATGCCGTAGTGCATTTAACCAAACTTACGGCTAAAAATTCCGGATTCGCCATACAGGCGCGCAGGGCGCTATGGCTTAAATCCTGGTCAGCAGATGTAACTTCTAAGTCTAAACTACTTAACATTCCTTTCAAAGGGCAGACCTTATTCGGGCCCGGCTTGAAGGAAATTATTGCTGACATTACGGGAGGTAAGGGCCACACCCTTCCTCAGGACAGGGCCAAATCAAAGGCCAAACAGTCTAATTTTCATGCCTTTCGTAACTTTAAGGCAGGAGCAGCATCCACTTCCTCCGCTCCAAAACAGGAAGGAACTACTGCTCGTTACAGACAGGGTTGGAAAGGCAACCAGTCATGGAACAAGGGCAAGCAGGCCAGAAAGCCTACTTCCGCCCCTAAGACAGCATGAAGACAGGGCCCCCTCTCCGGAGACGGATCTAGTGGGGGGCAGACTTTCTCTCTTCGCCCAGGCCTGGGCAAGAGATGTACAGGATCCCTGGACGTTGGAGATTATATCTCAGGGATACCTTCTGGATTTCAAAACTTCTCCTCCACAAGGGAGGTTTTTATCTGTCAAGGTTATCAACAAACCTAGTAAAGAAAGAGGCATTTCTACAATGTGTACAAGACCTCTTAGTGATGGGAGTGATCCACCCAGTTCCGCGAACGGAACAAGGACAAGGGTTTTACTCAAATCTATTTGTGGTTCCCAAAAAAGAGGGAACCTTCAGACCAATCTTAGACTTAAAAATCTTAAACAAATTCCTAAAGGGTTCCATCGTTCAAGATGGAAACCATTCGGACCATCCTGCCCATGATCCAAGAGGGTCAATATATGACCACAGTGGACTTAAAGGATGCCTACCTTCACATACCGATTCACAAAGATCATTATCGGTACCTAAGATTTGCCTTTCTAGACAGGCATTACCAGTTTGTAGCTCTTCCCTTCGGGTTAGCTACGGCCCCGAGAATTTTTACAAAGGTTCTGGGCTCACTTCTGGCGGTACTAAGACCACGAGGCATAGCGGTGCCTCCGTACCTAGACGGCATTCTGATTCAAGCGTCAAGTTTTCAAAATGCAAAGTCTCATACAGAGATAGATCTAGCATTTCTGAGGTCGCATGGGTGGAAAGTGAACGTGGAAAAGAGTTCTCTGTTACCGCTCACAAGGGTTCCTTTTCTAGGGACTCTTATAGATTCTGTAGAGATGAAGATTTACCTGACGGAGTCCAGGTTATCAAAGATTCTCAATGCTTGCCGTGCCCTTCACTCCATTCCAAGCCCATCAGTAGCTCAGTGTATGGAAGTAATCGGCTTGATGGTCGCGGCAATGGACATAGTGCCATTTGCGTGCCTGCATCTCAGACCGATGCAACTATGCATGCTAAGTCAGTGGGACGGGGATTACTCAGATCTGTCCCCTTTGCTAAATCTGGACCAGGAGACCAGAGATTCTCTTCTCTGGTGGTTGTCACGGGTTCATCTGTCCGAAGGAATGACCTTTCGCAGACCAGATTGGACGATTGTAACAACAGATGCCAGCCTTCTAGGCTGGGGAGCAGTCTGGAACTCCCTGAAGGCTCAGGGATCGTGGACTCAGGAGGAGAAACTCCTACCAATCAACATTCTAGAATTAAGAGCAATATTCAATGCTCTTCTAGCTTGGCCTCAGTTAGCAACACTGAGGTTCATCAGGTTTCAGTCGGACAACATCACGACTGTGGCTTACATCAATCATCAAGGGGGAACCAGGAGTTCCCTAGCGATGTTGGAAGTTTCGAAGATAGTTCGCTGGGCAGAGTCACACTCTTGCCACCTGTCAGCGATCTACATCCCAGGTGTGGAGAACTCGGAAGTGGATTTTCTAAGTCGCCAGACTTTTCATCCGGGGGAGTGGGAACTACACCCGGAGGTATTTGCTCAACTGATTTGACGTTGGGGCAAACTGGATCTGGATCTTATGGCATCTCGCCAGAACGCCAAGCTTCCTAGTTACGGATCCAGGTCCAGGGACCCGGGAGCGGTGCTGGTAGATGCACTTGCAGCCCCTTGGGTTTTCAACATAGCTTATGTGTTTCCACCTTTTCCGTTGCTACCTCGACTGATTGCCAGGATCAAACAGGAGAGAGCATCGGTGATTCTGATAGCGCCTGCGTGGCCACGCAGGACCTGGTATGCAGACCTAGTGGACATGTCGTTCTGTCCACCATGGTCTCTACCTCTGAGGCAGGACCTTCTAATTCAGGGTCCTTTCAACCATCCAAACCTAATTTCTCTGAGGCTGACTACTTGGAGATTGAACGCTTGATTCTATCAAAGCGTGGGTTTTCGGATTCGGTTATTGATACATTGATACAGGCTCGGAAACCTGTTACCAGAAAAATTTACCATAAGATATGGCGTAAATATTTATATTGGTGTGAATCCAAGAGTTACTCATGGAGTAAGGTTAGGATTCCTAAGATATTGGCTTTTCTACAAGAGGGTTTAGAAAAGGGCTTATCCGCTAGTTCACTAAATTCTTTTACACAAGCTTCTGGCAGGGAATCCAGACGTCCAGGCTTTTTGTCAGGCTTTGGCTAGGATTAAGCCTGTGTTTAAGGCTGTTGCTCCTCCGCGGAGCTTAAACTTGGTTCTTAAAGTTCTTCAGGGTGTTCCGTTTGAACCCCTTCTTTCCATTGATATTAAGCTTTTATCTTGGAAAGTTCTGTTTTTGATGGCTATTTCCTCGGCTCGAAGAGTCTCGGAGTTATCTGCCTTACATTGTGATTCTCCTTATCTGATCTTTCATTCAGACAAGGTAGTCCTGCGTACTAAACCTGGATTTTTGCCTAAGGTTGTTTCTAACAGGAATATCAATCAAGAGATTGTTGTTCCATCATTGTGTCCTAATCCTTCTTCAAAGAAGGAATGTCTTTTGCATAATCTAGACGTGGTCCGTGCCCTGAAGTTCTACTTACAGGCAACTAAAGATTTTCGACAAACTTCTTCCCTGTTTGTCGTTTACTCTGGACAGAGGAGAGGTCAAAAGGCTTTGGCTACCTCTCTCTCTTTTTGGCTTCGTAGCATAATACGTTTAGCCTATGAGACTGCTGGACAGCAGCCTCCTGAAAGAATTACAGCTCATTCCACTAGAGCTGTGGCTTCCACTTGGGCCTTTAAAAATGAGGCCTCTGTTGAACAGATTTGCAAGGCTGCAACTTGGTCTTCACTTCATACTTTTTCCAAATTTTCCAAATTTGACACTTTTGCTTCTTCGGAGGCTGTTTTTGGGAGAAAGGTTCTACAGGCAGTGGTTCCTTCTGTTTAATGTTCCTGCCTTGTCCCTCCCTTCATCCGTGTACTTTAGCTTTGGTATTGGTATCCCATAAGTAATGGATGACCCGTGGACTGAACACACTTAACAAGAGAAAACATAATTTATGCTTACCTGATAAATTTATTTCTCTTGTAGTGTGTTCAGTCCACGGCCCGCCCTGTCTTTTTGAGGCAGGTTCTAAATTTTAAATTATAACTCCAGTCACCACTGCACCCTATAGTTTCTCCTTTCTCGTCTTGTTTCGGTCGAATGACTGGATATGACATGTGAGGGGAGGAGCTATATAGCAGCTCTGCTTGGGTGATCCTCTTGCAACTTCCTGTTGGGAAGGAGAATATATCCCATAAGTAATGGATGACCCGTGGACTGAACACACTACAAGAGAAATAAATTTATCAGGTAAGCATAAATTATGTTTTCCTCCTCCCTAAAATTAATTTGTCGCTCATTATAGACAATCCTACTGATCCTTGAAATTTGGCTAATACAAAAACTATCCAACAGAGATTTAGGGTGAAAGCTAGAAGCCAATAGCAATGAGTTTCTATCCGTATCCTTTACATAAAGGTCAGTCTGCAACACCCCCCCCCTCCCACTTCAATACCATCACATCCAAGTATGGGATATGGGTGTAGCTTGCATTCATAGTGAATCTGATTTTCGAGGGGATCCTATTCAATTTATTAATAAACTCAGTCAGTCTGTCCATGATGTACTGTATATATATCTGTGGAGCAAGAGGCAAGATGCTATTGTTTATTGACTTTACAATCTTTTGTGTTTATTCGTTGCTATGACAATGGATCGTTTTTTGTGCTTTTATGTTTTTTTATGTTTTTTTTCTTATAATATTAAGCCTAGGGGTGCGGTTTGGCCCCTCTGATTTGCGCCTTGATTTTGGTTGCAGTAGATTTTTGTTTTGAGAGATTTTTCCTATTTTTTTTGTTTGGAGTTTTTTTTAGTTTAATCAGCGATGACGTCATCACCGGAAATTGGTGCCTGCTGTTCCGGTTTAGTGGTTTTGATGAGAGATTGTGTGAATTCTTATGTGGAATACTATTTAAGGTGGGTGTTTAGGTTTATTTTGTATCCTTGACAAAGTTCCCAGGTGGAGGACCGAAACATTGGATGTGTTTGGATGTGATTTGTACCACAATATGTGAATAAAGTGGTAACATCCTTGCTGAAAAACCAGGTGCAAGGTATTTCTTTGAAATGTGGAGACTCTGCACCGGCCAGATTTATCATACAGGGAGTGCTAAGGTTGTGTAATATATATATATATATATATATATATATATATATATATATATATATATATATACATAAACATATTCATCTTTAGCGATGTATGCATCTCTATGTTAAAGCCCTTTGCCTGAGACCTTGTATCTTTGACCCATTATAACTTTTTTTACGGAAGATCTTTTTTTAATCATTTTTATTAGATAGTGTAACTTACTTTGTAATGTATTTTTGATGTGTTTTGTGAGCTAATGTGAGCTAATGAGCCGTCCTATTTTTGGTTCATCACCCTGGATAGTGCTTGCTGATTGGTGGCTACATTTAGCTACCAATCAGCTGGCACAACCCAGGTGCTGAACCAAAAATAGGCCGGCTCCATAGCTTAAATTCCTGCCTTTTCGAATAAAGATAGCAAAATAACAAAGAAAACTTGATAATTGGAGTAAATTAGAAAGTTGCTTAAAATTGCATGCTCCATCTGAATCCCGAAAGAAAAAATTTAGGTTTAAGAGATATTTAAAACAGTTTAGTACTTTTGTACATTATTTTATTTTGTCTGAAATGCAACTGTGGTATACTTATATGGTCTGCTCTAGCTCATAATATAACACCTAGAACGAAGCCTAGATTTTACTATAAATGTTATCAATCTTGTGTACTGGGGTCATTATTCATTCCAAAATAAAGGAGTTTAAAGGGACAGTCTACACCAAAAATGTTATTGTTTATAAAAATAGATAACACCTTTACTACCCATTCCCCAACTTTGCACAACCAGCATTGTTATATTATTATACTTTATAACCTTTAAACCTATAAATTTCTGCCTGTTTCTAAGCCACTACAGACAGCCTCTTATCACATGCTTTTTTATTTGCTTTTCACAACAAGCCACTGCTAATTCATGTGTGCCATATAGATAACTTCAGTGGAGTTGTGCAGGACACAGCATTAATTGGCTAAAATGCAAGTCAATAGATAAATAAATAGCATTGAGATTAGGGGGCTGTATGCATATGCTTAGATACAAGGTAATCACAGAGGTAAAACATATATTAATATAACTGTGTTGGTTGTGCAAAACTGGTGAATGGGTAATAAAGGCATTATCTAACTTTTTAAACAATAAAAATTATTGAGTAGACTGTCCCTTACAATTACTATAATAACCATTGTCTGAAAAGGTCAGCATTATTGTTCCCTTATTTTATTTTATTTTTTTTAATCAGTTTTAATTTAAGGTAAACCAATGAATACAAAAATGTAGGAGACGCAGCTCCTCTATATATTCCAGGCTAGTTCTTTTTCAGGAACATTGACAATAAAAGCACAAATTCCCCAAAGAAAACAACATAATGTAGTTGTCCCAACTAGTGAGGCAATAAGGATTGTCAAAGTCTCAGATCATTTGCTGGTAAATGTCAGTAATTGGCCCCTCATTTATATATGGGATTATCTGAATTGATACATATTATTTAATATTTAATTTAATCCATTGTTGTAATTGATGGTGCTAGTAAACCTCTTCCTTTTCATTATACAGTAGTATAAGCGCCCTTTTACTTTTAAGTAATTTACTGTGCCTTGTTATTATCTGGCTGTTTTGCCTTCTAAACTGCTGACAATGGGCCACTGCTGGTTTTAAAGTAGATATCAGAGGGCTTACTTGAAAACATCTGCCATATAGTTACTCCTAAATTTAAATTGAGATAATTTGTATTTTATTCTCTTTGAGAGCCTATTTGTTTGATTATATGGTATGCTTGTTTGATTATATAGTGAATAGTTTACCCTCTATAGAGCAATGGATATCTGCAAGCAACAATTCCTTTCTCTATTCCTTTCTACAGATTTAAGAAAGTAAGGTGGACGAGGCATACATCTTCGCCCTGTATGCTGCACACATACATTTACCATTGCACACCATGCCCCCTGCTTACGTGCAGCCAATCACCAATTAAAGTCTGGGGAGATTGATATACTCCACATAACAGGTGGCAAAGTGGTTTAAAGGGACACAGAACCCACATTTTTTCTTTTGTGATTCAGATAGAGCATGACATTTTAAGCAACTTTCTAATTTACTCCTATTATCAAATTTTCTTCATTCTCTTGGTATCTTTATTTGAAATGCAAGAATGTAAGTTTAGATGCTGGCCCATTTTTGGTGAACAACCTGGGTTGTTCTTGCTGATTGCTAGATAAATTCATCCACCAATAAAAAAAGTGCTGTCCAGAGTTCTGAACAAAAAATAGCTCCAATGCCTTCTTTTTCAAATAAAGATAGCAAGAGAACGAAGAAAAATTGATAATAGGAGTAAATTAGAAAGTTACTTAAAATTGCATGCTCTATCTGAATCACGAAATAAAAAATTTGGGTTCAGTGTCCCTTTAAGAAGCAGCAGTCTGATGACCACTGCTTCTTAAATCTCGGGCACAGGTTTGCTTATGCGAAGCTGCAGCCGACAGCACTCCAACCCTTTATGTCCACTAATATAGGGGTCGATCCGATATAAATCGTCGCCCGCAAAAGCCGGCGACGCCAATATTTGCGCGGATTTGGTATCACATATACGGCGTAACCTAGAAGTTACGCGCGTATATTTCTGCCGTCGCCCGCAGTTTTTTGGGCCATAGGCAGGTATACCAAACCCGCGCAGTTTGGTATCCAATATGCAGCGTAAGGACTTACGTGGCGAAAATGGAGAAAACTTACTCCATTTTCACCTCGCCACAAAAAGCAGCCGTAAGAAGCCTTACGCTGACTATTGGAGCCCCGTAACTCCCTAAACTAACTAGAAAATAAACCTAACACCTAACGCATGCGCAATGTCTATCTCCCTGTCAACCGCGATCTGCTAAAATAAACCTAACACCTAACGCATGCGCAATGTCTATCTACCTGTCAACCGCGATCCCCCCCCCCCGAAATCCCTAATAAAGTTATTACCCCCTAAACCGCCGCTCCCGGACCCCGCCGCCATCTACATAAACTAACCCCCTACTGTGAGCCTCTAAAACCGCCGCCATCTACCTTATCTATCCCCTAATCTGACCCCTTACACCGCCGCCACCTATATAAAAATTATTAACCCCTAATGTAAGCCCCTTACACCGCCGCCATCTCTATTAAAATGATTAACCCCTAATTTAATCTACCTACCCCGCCGCCAGCTATATTATCTATATTAACCCTAAGTATATTATAGTTAATATAGGTATTACATTATATATATTAACTATATTAACCCTAATTATATTAGGGTTAATATAGTTAATATAGTTACTATAGTATTTATATTAACTATATTAACTCTATCTAACCCTAACTAAATTTATATTAAATTAATCTAATTAATTTATAAACTAAAATATTCCTATTTAAATCTAAATACTTACCTATAAAATAAACCCTAAGATAGCTACAATATAATTAATAATTACATTGTAGCTATGTTAGGGTTAATATTTATTTTACAAGTAAATTGTTAATTATTTTAACTAGGTATAATAGATATTAAATAGTATTAATAATTACATTGTAGCTATGTTAGGGTTAATATTTATTTTACAGGTAAATTGTTAATTATTTTAACTAGGTATAATAGCTATTAAATAGTTATTAACTATTTAATATCTATTATACCTAGTTAAAATAATTAACAATTTACTTGTAAAATAAATATTAACCCTAACATAGCTACAATGTAATTATTAATTATATTGTAGCTATCTTAGGGTTTATTTTATAGGTAAGTATTTAGATTTAAATAGGAATATTTTAGTTTATAAATGAATTAGATTAATTTAATATAAATTTAGTTAGGGTTAGATAGAGTTAATATAGTTAATATAAATACTATAGTAACTATATTAACTATATTAACCCTAATATAATTAGGGTTAATATAGTTAATATATATAATGTAATACCTATATTAACTATAATATACTTAGGGTTAATATAGATAATATAGCTGGCGGCGGGGTAGGTATATTAAATTAGGGGTTAATCATTTTAATAGAGATGGCGGCGGTGTAAGGGGCTTACATTAGGGGTTAATAATTTTAATATAGATGGCGGCGGTGTTAGGGGCTCACTTTAGGGGGTTATAGATATAATATAGCTGGCGGCGGGGTACGGGAGCGGCGGTTTAGGGGTTAATAATTTTATTAGGTTGCGGCGGGGTAAAGGAGCGGCGGTTTAGGGGTTAATAGCATTTTTATTGTTAGGCTAGTGAGGGGGGATAGCGGATAGAGGGTTAGACAGTGCGGGCTATGTTAGGGAGGCGTGTTAGACAGTGCGGGCTATGTTAGGGAGGCGTGTTAGACAGTGCGGGCTATGTTAGGGAGGCGTGTTAGACAGTGCGGGCTATGTTAGGGAGGCGTGTTAGACAGTGCGGGCTATGTTAGGGAGGCGTGTTAGACAGTGCGGGCTATGTTAGGGAGGCGTGTTAGACAGTGCGGGTGTTTTAAACTTTAGTCAGGTTTTATAGGCGCCGGCAGTTTCTAACGTGGCGCAAGTCACTGGCGACGCCAGAAATTTGTACTTGCGCAGATTTCTGTACATCGCTGGTTTGTGAGACTTACGGCACGTTAGCATCTGACGGCGACCTATATGGGATGGCTCGAGTTGCGAGCTGAAACTGCGGGCGACGCCGGTTCCCTCGCTTGCGCCGCAAACTGCGATCGATATCGGATCGCGCCCATATTATTTAAATCTACAACTGTTTCAAACTGTGCTACAGTTTTTGTACATCCATCCTGTTTTATTAAGTAGAAACCCCTAATAAAAATTAGAAAAAGAGAGAGACTTCTAAAAAGAGGTGTATCTGATAAATGGCCTTTTTTCTAACAGCTCTTAGTAATTGAAAACCTTTTCTGCAATCTGCATATATACATTACATACAAACTTGAGGTGGAGAGGTCTAATAAACAGATTCTTAATAAATAAAGTTTTGAAAATATTACCCCATCTATTTTCCAGCATGGTGCTAGTCTTAACTTTAGTCTCAGTTTACTGTATGGGAAACTTTATTTTTTTCCCATATTCAAAAATAAAGATTTGTTTCAGATTTTCAGGGTTTCTTATACGTGGCAATAAACTGCTTAGTGTTAGCCAGTCCTGAGTCCAGAATGCTTGTGTGCTCTAATAAACCAAAGATGTGGAGAGCATGAATAACAATTAAAGTGTGACTGCAACTCCTCTGATGATGCAGTTACACTAAACCTGGGGCGCGATCCGATATAAGGCGCAGGTTTCGGCGCAAGCGTGAAAACCTGCGCCGCCTGTAGTTTCAGCTCGCAACTCGAGCTATCCCATATACGGCGCCGTCAGAGGCTAAAGTGCCGTAAGTGTCACAAACTAGCGATGTCCAGAAATCTGCGTAAGTACAAATTTCTGGAGTCGCCAGTGACTTACGGCACTTTAGAAACTGCCGCCGCATAAAAAACCTGACTAAGTTATTAAATCACCCGTACTGTCTAACACACCTCCTAAACATAGCCCGACACGTCTAACCCTCTATCCGCTATCCCCCCTCACTCTCCTAATAATAATAAGTGTATTAACCCCTAAACCGCCGCTCCCGGACCCCGCCACACCTAATAAAGTTATTAACCCCTAAACCGCCGCTCCCGGACCCCGCCGCCACCTACATTATCTATATTACCCCCTAATGTGAGCTCCTACACCGCCACTACCTATTTTATCTATATTACCCCCTAATGTGAGCCCCCTACACCGCCGCTACCTATTTTATCTATATTACCCCCTAATGTGAGCTCCTACACCGCCGCAATCTATATTACCTACCCCCTAATGTGAGCCCCTTACACCGCCGCCATCTATATTACCTACCCCTAATGTGAGCCCCTTAAACCGCCGCCATCTATATTACCTACCCCCTAATGTGAGCTCCTACCCCGCCGCCAGCTATATTAAAATTATTAACCCCTAATTTAATCCCCCTACACCGCCACCAGCTATATTAAATTAATTAACCCCTAATTTAATCCCCCTACACCGCCGCCAGCTATATTAAATACATTAACCCCTAATCTAATCCCCCTAAAGTAATCACCTCTATTACCAGCCCTTAAAAGGGCCTTTTGCGTGACATTGCCCCAAAGTAACAGCTCTATTGCCAGCCCTTAAAAGGGCTTTTTGCAGGGCATGCCCCAAAGAAATCAGCTCTTTTACCAACCCTTAAAAGGGCTTTTGGCGGGCATTGTCACAAAGAAATCAGCTCTTTTGCATCTAATCTAAATCCCCCTACACCGCCACCACCTATAATAAATGTATTACCCCCTAATCTAATCCCCCTACACCGCCGCCACCGATATTAAATAGATTACCCCCTAATCTAATCCCCCTACACCGCCGCCACCTATATTAAATAGATTAACCCCTAATCTAATCCCCCTACACCGCCGCCAGCTATATTAACTATATTAACCCTAATTATATTAGGGTTAATCTAGTTAATATAGTTATTATATTATATATATTAACTATATTAACCCTAATTATATTAGGGTTAATATAGTTAATATCGTTATTATATTATATATATATTAAGTATAATAACCCTATCTAACTCTAACATCCCTAACTAAATTCTTATTAAAATAAATCTAATTAATATTAATATTCTAAATTAAAATATTCCTATTTAAATCTAAATACTTACCTATAAAATAAACCCTAAGATAGCTACAATGTAATTAATAATTACATTGTAGCTATTTTAGGGTTTATATTTATTTTACAGGTAACTTGATATTTATTTTAACTAGGTACAATAGCTATTAAATAGTTTATAACTATTTAATAGCTACCTAGTTAAAATAATTACCAATTTACCTGTAAAATAAATCCTAACCTAAGTTACAAATACACATACACTATCAATAAATTAAATAAACTACAAATATCTAAACTAAACTACAATTAAATACACTAAACTAAATTACAAAAAAAAACAAACACTAAATTACAAAAAATAAAAAAAGATTACAAGAATTTTAAGCTAATTACACCTATTCTAAGCCCCCTAATAAAATAACAAAGCCCCCCAAAATAAAAAAATGTCCCTACCCTAATCTAAATTACAAAAGTTAACAGCTCTATTACCAGCCCTTAAAAGGGCCTTTTGTGGGGCATGCCCCAAAGAAATCAGCCCTTTTGCCTGTAAAAAAAAAACAACCCCCCCCATTACAACCCACCACCCACATACCCCTATTCTAACCCACCCAATCCCCCCTTAAAAAAACCTAAGTCTAAACCCCAAGTGCGCCTTACCTGTCCTGAAGACCGGCGGAGAAGGTCCTGTTCCAGGCGGCGACCTCTTCTTCTTCCAGGATCCAGCCGGCGCGGAGCGGAGGAGTTGAAGACCGATGACCGCAGAGCTGAAGACCGTCCATCTGGAACTGAAGACCGGCGATGCTGTAACTGAAGATCGGCGACGCTGGAACTGAAGACCTCTGGAACTGAAGACCAGAGCTGGAACGTGGAGGATCCTCTTCATACGATCGCCGCCGTACACTGAATAGGAATTCAAGGTACGTGATTAAAAATGGCGTCCCTTGAATTCCTATTGGCTGATTTGAGCCTTCAAATTCAAATCAGCCAATCGGATGCGAGCTACTTTAATTCTATTGGCTGATCTGAATAGCCAATAGAATAAGAGCTACTGTAATTCTATTGGCTGATTAGAATAGCCACGTATGAAGAGGATCCTCCACGTTCCGGCTCTGGTCTTCAGTTCCAGAGGTCTTCGGTTCCAGCGTCGCCGATCTTCAGTTCCAGCATCGCCGGTCTTCAGTTCCAGATGGACGGTCTTCAGCTCCGCGGTCATCGGTCTTCAACTCCTCCGCTCCGCACCGGCTGGATCCTGGAAGAAGAAGAGGTCGCCGCCTGGAAGAAGAGGTCGCCACATGGAACAGGACCTTCTCCGCCGGTCTTCAGGACAGGTAAGGAGCACTTGGGTGGGTTAGAATAGGGGTATGTGGGTGGTGGGTTGTAATGGGGGGGTGTTGTTGTTGTTTTTTACAGGCAAAAGAGACGATTTCTTTGGGGCATGCCCCACAAAAGGCCCTTTTAAGGGCTGGTAATAGAGCTGTTAACTTTTGTAATTTAGATTTGGGTAGGGAAATTTTTTTATTTTGGGGGGCTTTGTTATTTTATTAGGGGGTTTAGAATAGGTGTAATTAGCTTAAAATTCTTGTAATCTTTTTTTATTTTTTGTAATTTAGTGTTTGCTTGTTTTTGTAATTTAGTTTAGTGTATTTAATTGTAGTTTAGTTTAGATATTTGTAGTTTATTTAATTTATTGATAGTGTAGGTATATTTGTAACTTAGGTTAGGATTTATTTTACAGGTAAATTGGTAATTATTTTAACTAGGTAGCTATTAAATAGTTATTAACTATTTAATAGCTATTGTACCTAGTTAAAATAAATACCAAGTTACATTGTAGCTATCTTAGGGTTTATTTTATAGGTAAGTATTTAGATTTAAATAGGAATATTTTAATTAATAATAATTAATATTAATTAGATTTATTTTAATAAGAATTTAGTTAGGGATGTTAGAGTTAGATAGGGTTATTATACTTAATATATATATATATAATATAATAACGATATTAACTATATTAACCCTAATATAATTAGGGTTAATATAGTTAATATATATAATATAATAACTATATTAACTAGATTAACCCTAATATAATTAGGGTTAACATAGTTAATATAGCTGGCGGCGGTGTAGGGGGATTAGATTAGGGGTTAATCTATTTAATATAGGTGGCGGCGGTGTAGGGGGGATTAGGGGGTAATCTATTTAATATAGGTGGCGGCGGTGTAGGGGGATTAGATTAGGGGGTAATACATTTATTATAGGTGGCGGCGGTGTAGGGGGATTTAGATTAGATGCAAAAGAGCTGATTTCTTTGTGACAATGCCCCACAAAAAGCCCTTTTAAGGGCTGGTAAAAGAGCTGATTTCTTTGGGGCATGCCCCGCAAAAAGCCCTTTTAAGGGCTGGCAATAGAGCTGTTACTTTGGGGCAATGTCACGCAAAAGGCCCTTTTAAGGGCTGGTAATAGAGGTGATTACTTTAGGGGGATTAGATTAGGGGTTAATGTATTTAATATAGCTGGCGGCGGTGTAGGGGGATTAGATTAGGGGTTAATTAATTTAATATAGCTGGCGGTGGTGTAGGGGGATTAGATTAGGGGTTAATTAATTTAATATAGCTGGCGGCAGTGTAGGGGGATTAGATTAGGGGTTAATACATTTAATATAGCTGGCGGCGGGGTAGAAGCTCACATTAGGGGGTAGTTTAATGTAGCTGGCGGCGGTGTAAGGGGCTCACATTAGGGGGTAGTTTAATGTAGCTGGCGGCGGTGTAAGGGGCTCACATTAGGGGGTAGTTTAATATATCTGGTGCCGAGGTAGGAGCTCACATTAGGGGGTATGTAATGTAGCTGGCGACGGTGTAGGGGGATTACATTAGGGGGTAGGTAATGTAGCTGGCGACGGTGTAGGGGATCACATTAGGGGGTTATACTTTTAATGTAGGTGGCGGCGGGGTCCGGGAGCGGCGGTTTAGGGGTTAAATACTTTATTAGGGATTGCGGCGGGGATCGCGGTTGACAGGTAAGAGACAAAAGAGAAAGGGCGCCTCCTAGTGTAGCCAATTTATATGCAAATAGATATAAAATGTATGCAGATTTTATACTCACATCTGGTAAAGGCAACGATAATGCCTAGGTAAGCAGTCTGGAAACTTATCAGTGTCCCAGTCAACTGTGCACCATATGCAGGGCAGCTCCTCTTGAATGATAGAAATCTGAAAAAATGGAATGGTATGCAGAGGGCGACTCCTAGTGCAGATCAGTCAGTATAGTTTCAAACCCCAACTTATCCCTTTGTAGAGATACTCACATATTATGGAGCACACTATAGTGCTAATGAGACATGCTGGGTATATTGTAGTGGCCCAGCGCACATAACACTCTGGAAAACAATGGATGAATGTTAAAAATAGTAGATAGGAGACTTCAGAAATGTATAAAAATATTCTTTATAAAATTAAATAAACATAAAAATAGTCAGTAAAACACGCTACGCGTTTCTCAGAGCTCACCACTCTGTTTCCTCAGGCAAGTTATACTGATCTTATGATAAAGTCTCCTATTTAAACCCTCAAGAGCTAATTGGGATATCAGTTACACCCATTGCACACCTTTTTGAAAAGGTGAGTGGTGAGCTCTGAGAAACGCGTAGCGTGTTTTACTGACTATTTTTATGTTTATTTAATTTTATAAAGAATATTTTTATACATTTCTGAAGTCTCCTATCTACTATTTTTAACATTCATCCATTGTTTGCCAGAGTGTTATGTGCGCTGGGCCACTACAATATACCCAGCATGTCTCATTAGCACTATAGTGTGCTCCATAATATGTGAGTATCTCTACAAAGGGATAAGTTGGCGGTTGACAGGTAGATAGACATTGCACATGCGTTAGGTGTTAGGTTTTATTTAGCAGATTGCGGTTGACAGGTAGATAGACATTGCGCATGCGTTAGGTGTTAGGTTTTATTTGGCAGGTAGTTTAGGGAGTTACAGGGCTCCAATAGACAGCGTAAGGCTTACTACAGCTGCATTTTGTGTTGAGGTGAAAATGGAGTAAGATTTCTCCATTTTCGCCACGTAAGTCCTTACGCTGTATATTGGATACCAAACTGCGCGGGTTTGGTATACCTGCCTATCGCCCAAAAAACTACGGGCGAAGGCAGAAATATACGAGCGTAACTTCTATGTTATGCCGTATATGTGATACCAAACCAGCGCAAATTTTGGCGTTGCCGGCTTCTGTGGGCGATGCTGTATATCGGATAGAGGCCCTGGTGTTACTGAGAACTAATAATTGCTAGTGGAGATTCCAGGAACAGTAGCCAGACTAAAAAAAAGAGTCACAAACTTGAAATAAAACTGCTCCATAAAACATAACCTATTTTTACACTTGCCTAGTTACATCTCCAATTTTTAGCATACCCTAATTGTATATTCTAAGAGAAGCGAAGATCTATATGAGCTCTAAGACAAACAAAAAAACTGTGGTTTGTGGTTGTTTAGATGATGGGACCCACCCTTTTACATGAAGGGTCTAATAAGGGTTGCATGGTTAAAGGGGATAAGGGCTTCTTTAAAGACACCAAAATACGGTAAATAAGACCAGTGCAGTGAGGTATTCGTCATTACAATAATATTTACCTGGCAGCTGGAAAAATGGGACTAGTTCAAAAGACAAAATTGTGAAATAATAACAGAATAAGAAAAAAGGAGAGTGAGACACAGGCTCTGCAAATGCCTTCTCACCTCTCAAAACTGTCACTTGTATCTTGTGCTGCAGGTAATTACCAATCCTACTGTGATCACCAGCATTCTAGCATCCTTATCTCTTTCAAAGGATTATACCCAGAGCTCTTATTAGCCAATCTGAAGTCACAATACAAGCCCTTTGTACACTATGGGGCATATTTATCAAGGTCTGGCGGTCCGCCAGACCTCGCTGAATACTGAATATTCAGCATTGCACCATCAGCTCACAAGAGCTGCTGGTGCAACGCCGCCCCCCTGCAGACTCGCAGCCAATCAGCCGCCAGCAAGGGGGTGTCTATCAACCCGATCATACTCGATCGGGTTGAATTGCGGTGATGTCTGTCTGCCTGCTCAGAGCAGACAGACAGGTTATGGAGCAGCGGTCTTTGTGTCTGCTGCTTCATAACTGCTGTTTCTGGCGAGCCTGCAGGCTCGCCAGAAACACGGAGCATCAAGCTCCATAAGGAGCTTGATACATATGCCCCTATATATTTATTTTTTTTATAAATTTTTATTGAGGAAGAAAAAAATGAAAACACTACATTGTTGCTGCATAAGCAGCCAGTATAAAACAAATGGCAACAATACAAAAGGTCACTGTAATTATAGCATTGTAAGATGTTCAAATTGTAGTAGTGCACATAAAGCAAGGTAACGTTAAATCAACCTCAGTTTTTCTTAATTTTAACAAATAAGTTTAACCATCCATAATAAAGTACAAGATATAATATGAAATGTAGGATGTAATGTATTCTATATAATATAGTATAATATAATATAAACTCCCCTAGTAATGAATAGAATCCGTAGTAGAGCCTTCAAACTATAATATCGAGACACTTACAGGCTTTGCTCTAATCTCAGCGGTCTTAAAGGAGGTCCTGAGAAATGCTTTAGAAATGAAGACTTAGTTGGTAGGTACTGTTGATCAGACCTGCTGATCTGAATAAAAAGGATGGATTCCATACTATGGTATTATGTAAAAGAATATAAGTACTAAGGGAGTAATTGAAATTGCGGTATGGGCAAGAGAAACCACATATTTAGTTCTCCTATATCTAGGGCACTCATTACTGGGGGGGGGGGGGAGGAGGCTTTATATTAATTGTAGTGGATTGTAGGGATAAAAAGCATGGACCGATTTACAGCTGGGGCAGGGGAAGACTTACTTGAAATCAAACTTGTCAGTGTGACATTCGCTTGGAGAGGAAGAGATATAAAGCTAGTTTTACAGCGCTGAAAAAAACCAAACTCCTATAGGTCCCACTAATACAAGAGATACTAGTGGGTTTGTTGTACTATATCTGTTTACATATTAATGAAATCAAGATGTGTATAATCTCGAGATGCAATATAGGGCTAGAGTCTCCTCAAAACAAGGTAGTGTTGCCTCAATATGAAAAGACTTTGGTAGTCATCCCCACGACAGCAAATTTTTATTTTCTATTTTAAAAAAACTATGTTGGACCTGATGTCTGGGTACGGGCCCTATACCCCGCAACAGGTACCTGTTCCAAACAATAAAAGAGTATTATTACGAGAGGCAACACTTATAACACTTAGCCAAATAGCAATCATCTAATCTAGCCATACCACCCATAGCTACATTTATAACATTAGGTTAATAGCTAAGAGACCTATGAATACATATATAAATAAAGTATAAGAGAACATAGATATGAATCTATTCTCTCTATGATATAGCTATCTTAACAACCAAGGTAAAAATTCTGCATAAAATTTGCTCTCCAAGATACCTGCATAGATCAATAATAATGCATTAGGCAGAGTGTAGCATTAATACAGGGAAGCTATGTATAGCATGTTCCAATTAGAACTAGCAATATAGATGATGTAAGAGTATGTTCAACAAAAGTTCAATAGTGAGAGCCTGCATAGGTATATTATATCTGTAATCTAGGTCACTAACAAATAAAGCAGTATAATGTCTGTATAAACAGAAGAATCCTGTACTAGAAATTCAAGAATAATCCAGCATCTCTATCAACATAAAAAACTGTAAAAACATTTCAAACAAGTGGTGACTATGTAACACTGTAAACATCAAAAACATGATAGATGGCTTATATTGAGCTGCAGTCGTACACTTGTCAAACTTATGTCTCTAATACTTATCCGACTCCAGACCTGCAGATCATAATGGTTGAATAGTAATGGATCAGCCAAAAGACGAGGCATGTGAACTCTCCACGATTCTCCACATAGCAATAGTGTTCACACACAGGCAAACAAGCCATAGATGATCGCTGCAGTTCTGATTCTCCATGTTTGACACCGATCTGTCCACTAACATGCAGCTCCAAAAGAATCCCACCCATTGTACCTTTCGCTTCCACTTCGTGCTGCCACACAGGATCAAATAACTTCTCCAGTCGAAGGCTCCCATCAGTGTTGTTAGAGGCAACAGGCTCCAGACCAGCCACAACCTCACCAGGTAAAATGGTAGCTGCCAGGCAACAGGACTCCATCAAAGAGGAACTGGGAAGTCTCCGTGGCTGAAGGTCCGGTAAGAGAAAAGATGGCGACCGCTGGGGTCCCAAACCACCGCTCACGTAGGGCTCATCGATATCGCCGTCACTGGCAATCTTGGAAGGGAGGGTAGTAACGGGTAAATAACCCACTGTTGTGAGCGATGATGTGAAGGCCTCTTGATACTGCTGTAACAGGGAGCCTATCTCCCGCAGCAATGCAAGAGGTTCCATAATGCACATTAGCCACCGGATCTAGAGAGTAACAGATCAATATCTTAGGGATCCAGCAACTAGATCTCCACTTACTGTACTTGCCTTCCTAAGTGCGATATAATAAGCTAGTGTTCAGGGTCCATGAAAAACTCTGCGGATATGAGGGTTTATATGCTCAGTCACCTCATGGTTTCAGAAAGGCACAAAAGTAATGGCTGTGATCTTAACTGGAGCTTTAAAACTCGTCAGAGCATGCTATAGACCGGTTTCTTCCTATACATTAGGTATAATCTGAAGATAGTACACTTCTTTTAAATGAAAAGCCTTACAATCTGAAAATGTTTGCAGGAGTTCTTACGCCATGCGACCTATCCCTTCAGTGTTCAGCTCCGCCCCCCTATGTACACTATATTTAACCCATGTGATGCACTATAGACTGAACTAGACACCAGGAATATATACACAGATATTGTTAACTACATATTGAATACAATTTTGAATATATTTAATTTATTTACGTTTTTTGTTTTTAATCTGTTTAAGGAATTTCTCTTCTGTAATCTTCTGCTGTGTGACTGGTAAGCTTCTATTGTGTGACTGGTAGTCTTCTACTGTGTGACTGGTAGTCGTCTACTGTGTGACTGGAAGTCTTCTACTGTGTGACTGGTAGTCTTCTACTCTTCTACTGTGAGACTGGTAGTCTTCTACTATGTGACTGGTAGTCTTCTACTGTGTGACTGGTAGTCTTCTACTCTTCTACTGTGTGACTGGTAGTCTTCTACTGTGTGACTGGTAGTCTTCTACTGTGTGACTGGTAGTCTTCTACTGTGTGACTGGTAGTCTTCTACTGTGTGACTGGTAGTCTTCTACTGTGTGACTGGTAGTCTTCTACTCTTCTACAGTGGGACTGGTAGTCTTCTACTATGTGACTGGTAGTCTTCTACTGTGTGACTGGTAGTCTTCTACTGTGTGACTGGTAGTCTTCTACTCTTCTACTGTGTGACTGGTAGTCTTCTACTGTGTGACTGGTAGTCTTCTACTCTTCTACTGTGTGACTGGTAACACAGTAGAAGAGTAGAAGACTACCAGTGACTGCTGTGTGACTGGTTGTCTTCTACTCTTCTACTGTGTGACTGCTAATCTTCTATTGTGTGACTGGTAGTCTTCTACTGTGTGACTGGTAGTCTTCTCCTGTGTGACTGCTAATCTTCTATTGTGTGACTGGTAGTCTTCTACTGTGTGACTGGTAGTCTTCTCCTGTGTGACTGGAAGTCTTCTACTGGGTGACTGGTAGTCTTCTACTGGGTGACTGGTAGTCTTCTACTGGGTGACTGGTAGTCTTCTACTGGGTGACTGGTAGTCTTCTACTGGGTGACTGGTAGTCTTCTACTGTGTGACTGGAAGTCTTCTACTGTGTGACTGGAAGTCTTCTACTGGGTGACTGGTAGTCTTCTATTGTGTGACTGGTAGTCTTCTACTGGGTGACTGGTAGTCTTCTACTGGGTGACTGATAGTCTTCTACTGGGTGACTGGTAGTCTTCTACTGGGTGACTGGTAGTCTTCTACTGGGTGACTGGTAGTCTTCTACTGTGTGACTGGCCAGATAAATACTTCTACACTACATGTTATTATACAACTCAAAATGGGAACAGTAGATAGTTTGGGATTTAAAATGTTTTACACACTGCACTATAAGGGATATCTTATACCTTATCTATGTGACATCACTTAGTTATTTGATGTGTTTCATTAATCTTCACCTAGTTTCCCCTTTCTATTTTATAATATACAGTATATTTTTTAATAACAAATCATATAGTTTTAATTATTTGCAGGTAACGAGGTGACTTCTTACAAGGTAGGTTTGTGAAAAACTGCAAACACTCCACATTCCAGTTACTGTAAATATATTTAACTCTCTATTGTCTTCCAAAGTTTGAAAACCTATGAATTTACTAATCAAACTAAATTTCTCAGCAGACTTTATTATTCTCATTGACTAGAGAGGAATAAAAAAATGTTTTAATTAAAGAGCATTATTGTTGCAGCTTTATACTTGCAATTCTTTGCTACATGATTTATCAAATCAAATGTCATTTTGTTGTTACATCATTATAGAAAAATGTAATTTCACTAAGACTAACTACTGAATATGTTTTTATACATTTGTGACTTATTAAAGGGGCTAGTGGGAAAGCCTGCCCAGAGGGCATTCTATTGTGGTGACGGAACCACCCAACTTCCCTGCCATTTTCTGAAATTTCTTTCGTGGTGATGGAACCAGCATCCAGGTGGATTCCGAAAATGGCAGGGTGGTAAAAGAATCCACCTGGATGCAACTTACGCTTACGCTGCTTCCAGGTGGATTCTTTCACCACCTTGCCATTTTTGGAATCCACCTGTATGCAGCTTACACTGCATCCAGGTGGATTCCGAAAAAGGCAGGGTGGTAAAAGAATCCATCCAGGTGGATTCTTTCACCACCCCTTTTGCTCTCTCTCCCCCCTCTTTTTTGCTCTCTCTCCCCCCTCTCTTTGACTCTCTCTCCCCCTCTCTTGCTCTCTCTCCCCCCTCTCTTTTGCTCTCTCCCCCCTCTTTTGCTCTCTCTTCCCCCTCTTTTGCTCTCTCTTCCCCCTCTTTTGCTCTCTCTCCCCCCTCTTGCTCCCCCTCTCTTTCCCTCTTTTGCTCTCTCTCCCCCTCTCTTTTGCTCTCTCTCCCCTCTCTTTTGCTCTCTCTCTCTCCCCTCTCTTAAGCTCTCTCTCTTCCCTCTCTTTTGCACTCTCTCCCCCTCTCTTTTGCGCTCTCTGTCTCCCCCTCTCTTTTGCACTCTCTCCCCCTCTTTTTGTGCTCTCTTGCTCCCCCTCTCTTTTGCTCTCTCTCTCCCCCCTCTCTTTTGCTCTCTCTATCCACCCTCTCTTGTTCTCTCTCCCCCTGTCTCTTTTGCTCTCTCTCACCCCTCTCTTGCTCTCTCATCCCCCTCTATTTTGCGCTCTCTCCCACTCTCTTTTGCTCTCTCTCTCCCCCTCTCTTTTGCGCTCTCTCTCCCCTCTTTTTTGCTCTCTCTCCCCCTCTATTTTGCGCTCTTTCCCTTTTCTATTGCTCTCTCTCCCCCTCTCTTTTGCTCTCTCTCCCCCATCTCTTTTGCTCTCTCTCCCCCCTCTATTTTGCTCTCTCTCTCCCCCTCTATTTTACTCTCTCCCCCCTCTCTGTTGCTCTCTCTCCCCCCTCTCTTTTGTGCTCTCTCTCACCCTCTCTTTTGTTCTCTCTCCCTCTCACCCTCTCTTTTGCTCTCTCTCTTCCCCCCTCTCTTTTGCTCTCTCCCTCTCTTTTGCTCTCTCTCCCCCTCTCTTTTGCTCTCTCTCCTCCCTCTCTTTTGCGCTTTCTCTCTCCCCCTCTCTTTTGTGCTCTCTCTCTCCCCCTCTCTTTTGTGCTCTCTCTCTCCCCGTCTCTTTTGCGCTCTCTCTCCCTCTCTCTCCCCCTCTTTTTTATGCTCTCTCTCCCCCTCTCTTTTGCTCGCTCTCTCTCTCCCCATCTCTTTTGTGCTCTCTCTCCCCCCTCTCTTTTGCGCTCTCTCTCCCCCTCTCTTTTGTGCTCTCTCTCCCCCTCTCTTTTGCGCTCTCTCCCCCTCTTTTGCGCTCTCTCTCTCCCCTCTCTTTTATGCTCTCTCTCTCCCCTCTCTTTTGCTCTCTCTCCCCCCTTTCTTTTGCTCTCTTTCTCTCCCCCCCTCTCTTTTGCTCTCTCTCTCTCTCCCCCTCTTTTCTGCTCTCTCACCCCCTCTATTTTGCTCTCTCTCCCCCTCTCTTTTGCTCTCTCTCTCTCCCCTCTCTTTTGCTCTCTCTCTCTCTCCCTCTCTTTTGCTCTCTCTCCCCCCTCCCTCTCTTTTGCTCTCTCTCCCTCTCTTTTGCTCTCTCTCTCTCACCCCCTCTCTTTTGCTCTCTCTCTCCCCCTTCCTTTTGCTCTCTCTGTCTCCCCCTCTCTTTTGCTCTCTCTCCACCCTCTTTTGCTCTCTCTCTCCACCCTCTTTTGCTCTCTCTCTCCCCCTCTTTTGTTCTCTCTCCCCCCTCTCTTTTGCTCTCTCCCCCCTCTCTTTTGCTTTCTCTCCCCCCTATTTTTTGCTCTCTCCCACCCCTCTCTTTTGCCCTCTCTCCCCCCTCTTTTTTTGCTCTCTCTCACCCTTCTCTATCTCCCCTCTCTTTTGCTCTCTCTCTCTCTCTCTCTCTCTCTCTCTTCTCCCTCTCTTTTGCTCTCGATCTCTCCCCCTCTTTTTTGCTCTCTCTCCCCCTCTCTTTTGCTCTCTCTCTCCCCCTCTCTTTTGCTCTCTCTCTCCCCCCTCTCTTTTGCTCTCTCTCTCTCTCACCCTCTCTTTTGCGCTCTCTCTCCCCCCTCTATTTTGTGCTCTCTCTCTCCCCCCTCTCTTTTGCGCTCTCTCCCCCTCTCTTTTGCGCTCTCTCTCCTCCCTCTCTTTTGCGCTCTCTCTCTCCTCCCTCTCTTTTGCGCTCTCTCTCCCCCTGTCTTTTGAGCTCTCTCTCTCTGCCCTCTCTTTTGCGCGCTCTCTCTCTCCCCCTCTCTTTTGTGCTCTCTCTCTCCCCCTCTCTTTTGTGCTCTCTCTCTCCCCCTCTCTTTTGTGCTCTCTCTCTCCCCCCTCTCTTTTGCGCTCTTTCCCCCTCTCTTTTGCGCTCTCTCCCCCTCTCTTTTGTGCTCTCTCTCCCCTTCTCTTTCTCTCTCTCTCTCTCTCTCTCTCTCTCCTCCCTCTCTTTGCCCTCTTTCTCTCCCCCTCTCTTTTGCTCTCTCTCTCTCTCTCTCTCTCTCTCTCTCTCTCTCTCTCTCTCTCCCCCTCTCTTTTGTTCTCTCTCCCCCTCTCTTTTGCTATGTCTCTCCCCCTTTCTTTTGCTCTCTCTCTCGCCCCCTATCTTTTGCTTTCTCTCTCCCCTCCCTCTCATTTGCTCTCTCCCCCTCTCTTTTGCTCTCTCTCTCTCTCTCTCTCTCTCTCTCTCTCTCTCTCTCTCTCTCTCACCCCCTCTCTTTTGCTCTCCCCCCTTCCTTTTGCTCTCTCTGTCTCCCCCTCTCTTTTGCTCTCTCTCCACCCTCTTTTGCTCTCTCTCTCCACCCTCTTTTGCTCTCTCTCTCCCCCTCTTTTGTTCTCTCTCCTCCCTCTCTTTTGCGCTCTCTTTCTCCTCCCTCTCTTTTTGCACTCTTTCCCCCTCTCTTTTTGCGCTCTCTCCCCCTCTTTTGTGCTTTCTCTCTCTCCTCTCTTTTGTGCTCTCTCTCTCCCCCTCTCTTTTGCTCTCTCTCTCCTCCCTCTCTTTTGCTCTCTTTCTCTCCCCCCTCTCTTTTGCTCTCTCTCTCTCTCCCCCTCTCTTTTGTTCTCTCTCCCCCTCTCTTTTGCTCTCTCTCCTCCTCTCTTTTGCTCTCTCTCCCCCTCTCTTTTGCTCTCTCTCTCACCCCTCTCTTTTGCTTTCTCTCCCCCCTATTTTTTGCTCTCTCTCACCCCTCTCTTTTGCTTTCTCTCCCCCCTCTTTTTTTGCTCTCTCTCTCCCGTCATTATCACCCCTCTCTTTTGCTCTCTATCTCTCCCCCTCTCTTTTGCTCTCTCTCCCCCTCTCTTTTGCTCTCTCTCCCCCCCTCTCTTTTGCTCTCTCTCTTTCCCCTCTCTTTTGCTCTCTCTCTCACCCTCTCTTTTGCGCTCTCTCTCCCCCCTCTATTTTGTGCTCTCTCTCTCCCCCCCTCTCTTTTGCGCTTTCTCTCTCCCCCTCTCTTTTGCGCTCTCTCTCTCCTCCCTCTCTTTTGCACTCTCTCTCCCCCTGTCTTTTGAGCTCTCTCTCTCTCTGCCCTCTCTTTTGCACACTCTCTCTCTCCCCCTCTCTTTTGTGCTCTCTCTCCCCCCTCTCTTTTGCGCTCTCTCTCCCCCCTCTCTTTTGTGCTCTCTCTCTCCCCCTCTCTTTTGCGCTCTTTCCCCCTCTCTTTTGCGCTCTCTCCCCCTCTTTTGCACTCTCTCTCCCCCTCTCTTTTGTGCTCTCTCTCCCCTTCTCTTTCTCTCTCTTTCTCTCTCCTCCCTCTCTTTGCCCTCTTTTTCTCCCCCTCTCTTTTGCTCTCTCTCTCTCCCCCCTCTCTTTTGTTCTCTCTCCCCCTCTCTTAAGCTCTCTCTCCCCCTCTCTTTTGCTCTCTCTCTCGCCCCCTCTCTTTTGCTCTCTCTCTCCCCTCCCGCTCATTTGCTCTCTCCCCCTCTCTTTTGCTCTCTCTCTCTCTCTCTCTCTCACCCCCTTCCTTTTGCTCTCTCTCTCCCCCCTTCCTTTTGCTCTCTCTGTCTCCCCCTCTCTTTTGCTCTCTCTCCACCCTCTTTTGCTCTCTCTCTCCACCCTCTTTTGCTCTCTCCCCCCCTCTTTTGCTCTCTCTCCCCCCTCTCTTTTGCTCTCTCCCCCCTCTCTTTTTCTTTCTCTCCCCCCTGTTTTTTGCTCTCTCTCACCCCTCTCTTTTGCTCTCTCTCACCATTCTCTATCTCCCCTCTCTTTTGCTCTCTCTTCCCCCTCTTTATTGCTCTCTCTCACCATTCTCTATCTCCCCTCTCTTTTGCTCTCTCTCTTCCCCCTCTCTTTTGCTCTCTATCTCTCCCCCTCTCTTTTGCTCTCTCTCCCCCTCTCTTTTGCTCTCTCTCTCCCCCTCTCTTTTGCTCTCTCTCTCCCCCTCTCTTTTGCGCTCTCTCTCCCCCTCTCTTTTGCGCTCTCTCTCTCCCCCTCTCTTTTGTGCTCTCTCTCTCCACCCTCTCTTTTGCACGCTCTCTCTCTCTCCCCCTCTCTTTTGTGCTCTCTCTCCCCCTCTCTTTTGCGCTCTCTCTCTCTCCCCCTCCCTTTTGTGCTCTCTCTCTCCCCCTCTCTTTTGCACTCTTTCCCCCTCTCTTTTTGCGCTCTCTCCCCCTCTTTTGTGCTTTCTCTCTCTCCTCTCTTTTGTGCTCTCTCTCTCCCCCTCTCTTTTGCTCTCTCTCTCCTCCCTCTCTTTTACTCTATTTCTCTCCCCCCCTCTCTTTTGCTCTCTCTCTCTCTCTCCCCATCTCTTTTGTTCTCTCTCCCCCTCTCTTTTGCTCTCTCTCCCCCTCTCTTTTGCTCTCTCTCCCCCCCTCTCTTTTGCTCTCTCTCTCACCCCTCTCTTTTGCTCTCTCTCTCCCCTCCCTATCTTTTGCTCTCTCCCCCTCTCTTTTGCTCTCTCTCTCTCACCCCCTCTCTTTTGCTCTCTCTCTCTCCCCCCTTCCTTTTGCTCTTTCTGTCTCCCCCTCTCTTTTGCTCTCTCTCGCCACCCTCTTTTGCTCTCTCTCTCCACCCTCTTTTGCTCTCTCTCTCGCCCTCTTTTGCTCTCTCTCCCCCCTCTCTTTTGCTCTCTCCCCCCTCTCTTTTGCTTTCTCTCACCCTTCTTTTTTGCTCTCTCTCACCCCTCTCTTTTGCTCTCCCCCCTCTTTTTTGCTCTCTCTCACCCTTCTCTATCTCCCCTCTCTTTTGCTCTCTTTCACCCCTCTTGTGCACTCTAACGCAGAAGCCACGGCCACTCCCACCCGGCCCCGCCCCGTCATGCCCCGCCTCCGCCTTCATAGTGTCAGACTCCGCCCCGTCACACCTGGCCCTACCCATTCACGTCTGGTTGTCCACGCCCCCTTCATGCCCGCTCGTCCACGTCCCCTTAACGGATCAGGTGCCAGGTCAGTTTGCCCACACACCTCTACCAGCAGAAGATCATTACAGACGGTGTCAACGTCTGTAACAATCAGGCATCTGGCCTCATATGGAGGCGGAGCATCAATCACGCTCCAGCTCCATATGCAGCAGTTGTCTAAAGCTTCATGAGCTCCAGCTCTCAGCTGTTATGTTACAGCAAAGAGTTGGAGCTCCTGAAGATGTCTTTCGCTGAGGTGGCTGCGCGCATCCAACATTCCTTTGAGGATGCGTGCGCAACTGCCGACGGCAATGGAGATTACAAACACAATTATAGTATAGATAGGAAAGTCAAAATTAAACTTGCATGATTCAGATAGAGCCTGTCATTTTAAGACACTTAAATTCACTTCTATTTTTAAATGTGCTTTGTTCTCTTAGTATCCCTTGTTAAAAAATGAATACACACATATCATACACTAATACACTAATGGGAGCTGCTGCTAATTGGTGTCTGCACACATTTGTCTCTTGTGATTGGCTAAATAGATATTGTCAGCTTCCTGTCAGCTTCCTGTCAGTAGTGCAATACTGTCCTTTCAGCAATGGATAACAAAAGAATGAAGACAATTTGATAATAGAATTAAATTGGAAAGTTGTTTAAAATTGTATGTTCTATCTGAACCATAAAATAAAATTTTGGGGTTTACTATCCCTTTAACAAGTAAAATAGCACAGGATAATTTGTAGCCATTTGTTTGTAAATTGATTACAGGAAGGTTCAGAATCTTGCAGACTTGTCCAAAAACTCCACTGGATTAGATACTGGTAAAATGAATGCAAGTTTTATTTTTAAATTAAACCCTTATTTTTCTATGTACTAAACTCCTGCAAATTGGTTAAACAAAATGCACATATAAATGGCTGCTCTGGACTGGATCAAAGACCATATACTTATTTGGAGGGCAAAGTTGTGTGAAAGGGTGTTTGACTCTGAATATGTGTTTAGCCCCCTAAACCCTTTGCTAAGAAGAGCTTTAGCTGGGAATTAAAAATGAATTTTAAAATATAAAGCAGAACACCCAGTACTAACTTTGTATTATGCTTTTTTTATTAGTGCATTATATTCTAAAGTGTCTTTTTTACTGCATATTAAACTTCTGCACTGTTATTCACAGAACATTTTATTTTTGCACTAGAATGTCCTTCATCTATATAATAATGCTTTAATTTGAATTTTGTTATCACGGATAATATATCCAAGCAGAACTGCTTTAAGAGAAAGCTGTGAGATGCCTGTGGGGAACTTAAATCAGAACAGTATCCGCTGGCTGCTTATGCAATTCAACTATTAAAATCATCTAACACTCACCTAGATTATGAGTTTTGCGTTAGAGGCTGTGCGGTGCTAAACGATCAGTTTATGCTCACCGCTCACTTACAGACAGTGCTGGTATTACAAGTTTTTACAAATCAGACAAGAAGTGAGCGTTGAGCAAAATTTAGCTCATTACCGCACTCCAATACCAGCGCTGCTTACATTAGCGGTGAGCTGGTGTAACGTGCTCGTGCACGATTTCCCCATAGGAATCAACGGGGAGAGCCAGCTGAAAAAAAGTCTAACACCTGCAAAAAAGCAGCGTAAAACTCCTTAACGCAGCTCCATTGATTCCTATGGGGAAATAAAATTTATGTCTACACCTAACACCCTAACATGAATCCCGAGTCTAAACACCCCTAATCTTACACTTATTAATCCCTTATCTGCCGCCCCCGACATCGCCGACACCTACATTATAATTATTAACCCCTAATCTGCCGCTCCGGACACCGCTGCCACCTACATTATACTTATTAACCCCTAATCTGCCTCACTCAATGTCGCTGCCACTATATTAAAGTTATTAACCCCTAAACCTAAGTCTAACCCTAAACCTAACACCCCCTAACTTAAATATAATTAAAAGAAATCTAAATAAAAATTCCTATCATTAACTAAATTATTCCTATTTAAAACTAAATGCTTACCTATAAAATAAACCCTAAGCTAGCTACAATATAACTAATAGTTACATTGTAGCTAGCTTAGGATTTATTTTTATTTTACAGGCAAGTTTGTATTTATTTTAACTAGGTACAATAGTTATTAAATAGTTATTAACTATTTAATAACTACCTAGATAAAATAAATACAAAAGTACCTGTAAAATAAAACCTAACCTAAATTACAATTATACCTAACACTACACTATAATCAAATTATTTCCATAAATTAAATACAATTAAATTAAATTATCTAAAGTACAAAAACAAACACTAAATTACAGAAAATAATAAACAAATTACAAGACTTTTAAACTAATTACACCTAATCTAAACCCCCTAACAAAATAAAAAAGTCCCCCCAAAATAAAAAAAAGCCCTACCCTACACTAAATTACAAATAGCCCTTAAAATAGCCTTTTGCGGGGCATTGCCCCAAAGTAATCAGCTCTTTTACCTGTAAAAAAATTACAAATCCCCCCCAACATTAAAACCCACCACCCACACAACCAACCCTACTCTAAAACCCACCCAATACCCCCTTAAAAAAACCTAACAGTAACCCCTTGAAGATCACCTTACCGGGATAAGTCTTCATCCAACCGGGCCAAAGTCCTTAACGAAGCCGGGAGAAGTCTTCATCCAAGCCAGGCGAAGTGGTCCTCCAGACGGGCAGAAGTCTTCATCCAGACGGCATCTTCTATCTTCATCCATCCGGCGCGGAGCGGGTCCATCTTCAATACATCTGACGCGGAGCATCCTCTTCATCCGACGGCTCTTCTGGAATGAAGGTTCCTTTAAATGATGTCATCCAAGATGGCGCCCCTTCAATTCCGATTGGCTGATAGAATTCTAACAGCCAATCGGAATTAAGGTAGAAAAAATCCTATTGGCTGATGCAATCAGCCAATAGGATTGAGCTGGCATTCTATTGGCTGTTCCAATCAGCCAATAGAATGCAAGCTCAATCCTATTGGATTGAGAGTTGGTTGTGTGGGTGGTGGGTTTTAATGTTGGGGAGGGATTTGTAATTTTTTTTACAGGTAAAAGAGCTGATTACTTTGGGGCAATGCCCCGCAAAAGGCCCTTTTAAGGGCTATTTGTAATTTAGTGTAGGGTAGGGCTTTTTTTTTATTTTGTTTTTTTTTTGTTAGGGGAATTAGATTAGGTGTAATTAGTTTAAAAATCTTGTAATTTTTTTTATTATTTTCTGTAATTTAGTGTTTGTTTTTTTTGTACTTTAGTTAATTTTATTTCATTTAATTATAGTTTATTTTATAGGTAAGTATTTAGTTTTAAATAGGAATAATTTAGTTAATTATAGTAATTTTTATTTAGATTTATTTAAATTATATTTGTTAGGGGGGGTTAGGGTTATATTTAGATTTAGGGGTTAATAACTTTAGTATAGTGGCGGCGACGTTGGGGGTGGCAGATTAGGGGTTAATAAATGTAGGTAGGTGTCGGCGATATTAGGGACGTCAGATTAGGGGTTAATAATATTTAACTAATGTTTGCGAGGCGGGAGTGCAGCGGTTTAGGGCTTAATATATTTATTATAGTGGCGGCGATGTCCGGTTCGTCAGATTAGGGGTTAAAAAATTTTTTAAAGTGTTTGCGATGCGGGAGGGCCTCAGTTTAGGGGTTAATAGGTAGTTTATGGGTGTTAGTGTACTTTTTAGCACTTTAGTTAAGAGTTTTATGCTACGGCGTTGTAGTGTAAAACTCTTAACTACTGACTTTAAAATGTGGTACCAGTCTTGACAGGAGAGGGTCTACCGCTCACTTTTTGGCAGACTCGTAATACCGGCGCTATGCAAGTCCCATTGAAAAAAGAGGATACGCAATGTACGTAAGTGGATTTGCGGTATTTCCAAGTCTGGCCAAAAAAGTGAGCGGTACACCTGTACCTGCAAGACTCGTAATACCAGCGGGCGTTAAAAAGCAGCGTTAGGACCTCTTAACGCTGCTTTTTTAACCTAACGCACAACTCGTAATCGACTGTCTTTAGGTATGATGCAAACCTAGAAGTACAGCCAATCGGATGTCACACTGGAAGACTAATATGTTCTACAGTGGGTTTATACAAATTCAAGAATTCATATGAGGTGCTTTCAGCATGTTTAACAATGTTTTGTTATGCCAGGTCCCATTGCTTTTTGCACATTCATTTACTGGTATTAAGGTTGTATTGCTTCTATCTGTTCAAATGAACAGTGCTGGTCATTTTAGAGTTCACACACACTGTGTGCCACAGACATACTCGGTACTCTCGAATCAGTCTCTCTATTCCATGAGATTGCAGAGGGCCATGCATCAGGTGTGAGATCAGACAGGGCATGCAGTTGCCATAACTGGTGCCAGAGGAAAGTCTGAGCATGTATTTAGCATAAGAAGTGGTAATAAGTATGGTTTACAGGTTTGAAGAACCTCGTTTAAAGATGTTAGTCCTACGTAAATACCTATAAGAACACCATATTGTATAATAATTTTATCCATTGTAAATTGAAACTGACTGGACATAAGGATGAGTCCAGGAGGGACGAGAGAGCTGTCATGGGCAGGCTCAAAAATATGTGGTTCAGTCAGTGCCTGCCCTTTATCTTTCCACAATAGCAGGCGAGCTGGCAACCAGCAATCCACATGCCTTGAATGATTTGCCAGGCAGAACCAGATAACTTGTTACTGGGGCCAGTATGGGACATTCGTTCTTTCATGCCCTGTCAAATCTTTGGTATACTAATTGGAAGCACAGAGCTGCAGGGGCCATACATATGATCTGACATGTTGAGAGCGTATATAGCTGGCAGAAGGAGGTTATGCTTTAATATGTGGTCTATTTTGGTCATATAGCTCACCAGGGGTTGCAGGGGCCATGTACCTGATCTGAGGTCTCATTTGTGCCTATTTCTAGCATCAAGGGGAAGAATATGTGCTGAGATCTTACTTGAGTGTATACATGACATGTGAAAGAAGCATATAGAGCTTATGTAATACTGTTTACTGGATGAACAGCTCTGAGATATGTAAATAAAATTCTGTCTGACATCTCAGCATTATTCAAGTATATTTTGAAGTGTAAATGACTTGGATCTTGATCCTTCAACCCACTCCCACTTTGTGAACACCAGCTTAGAAAAACGTCACCCAGGATTGATGCAGCAAACTTTAGTCCAGGGTAAATATTTGTACTGTTTCTCTTTAAATAGGTACATTTTAGAGTTGAGAGATTATTGATTGATTAAAAATCAATCTACCTGCAAGACAGTGTAAATAACTTATTTCAAAATGTCAAACTCTCCCTTTAATTATTAATGAAATTTATATGTGGTATGTGTGTGACTTATATAGTACTCTTGTGCTGATTAATATTTTAAACGGACACTGCTTACCAGAAATAAAACCATAAAGGAACATAAAGAACACATCATTTGTTAGAGTGTGTAATTTTAAGAGTATCAACCCTACACTACTGTGTGATTAAATCCTTTGAAGTGCCACTCGGGAACCACAACTCAAATGTGCAACTCAGCAGTGGTTTCTGCTCTAGACCAGCAGTGCTATTTGCGGGGGTTAAACACACTGTAGTGCAGGGTAGATAGTCTTAAAATTACATACACTAACCAAGTAGAGCATTTCATTTTCGATTGTTATGGCTCTTTAATTTCTGCATGCTATATATACACTATAAGGAAAAATATACTGGGACTAAAAAGCCTGATATATATTTTTAACTTTATGTAATTTTTATCATGAATTGTATAATTAAAAGGTAAAATAAAAATGTATGTGAAATGATGTTAAAGGGACATGAAACCCAAAAAGTTTTTTTTCATGATTTAGGTAGAACATACAATTTTACACAACTTTCCAATTTACTTCTATTATCAAATTTGCTTCATTCTCTTGGCATCATTTGTTGAAGGAGCAGCAATGCACTACTGGTTTCTAACTGAGCACATGGGTGAGCCAATGACAATCGGTATATATATGCAGTCACCAATCACCAGCTAGAACATAGGTTCTGTGCTGCTCCTGAGCTTACCTAGATAAACCTTTCAGCAATGGATGACAAAAGAAGAAGCAAATAAAATAATAGAAGTAAATTGGAAAGTTGTTTAAAATTGTATGTTATACCTAAATCATGAAAGAACATTTTTAGGTTTCATGTCCTTTTACAATGTAATCAATTTGTTGTTAAGTAATGGTGCAGTAAGCAAGGGGCCGCAGTATGGGGGAATGTTCACATTTCTTATCAGCTATCTGTAAGTGATCTGATCAGCTAATTATTTTACCTGTGCTCTGGTTCAGCTATAATGAAAACCAGGCCTGTTGAGGGGACTTGAGGATAGCGATTGAGAAACACTGGTCAGTTATTACAAGCTGAAACTACAATGAAGCTAAATGGATATTCTACCTGAACACCAGACACCCATGGGGAATAAATATGGAAAGTGACGTTAATTTATTTATCTGATGTGATATATACTTATTTCAGAGGAATTGTCAACATTGTCTTTCTATGATATTATAATTGTTCTGCATCTATCCATCTGTTCATATAGAGGTATTTATTAAATATGTGCCTTTAGGTGAAACCTTGGGACATATATGTATATAATAAATTACTTATATTCAGAGTAGGCAAGGTAGTAAACTCAATTGTAACCCCACACTATTATTTTTGCAGTTTTTATCCATGTTCATATGTGTAATTCTGGTATTCATATACTTACATGAATCTGTCTTAAAATTTGAATAGAAAATATGGCTAACTGCAATATAATGGTATTATACATTTAGCTGCCTGTCACCTTAGTACACATTAATTGTAGCGACATTCTTTTGGTAGGTAAAAATAAGGGTTAAGTAATTTAATCTAAAGTGTATGAGGTTTATGCACAACTAATTAATTAATTAATTTACTGTCTCTTTAAATAGAGCTCATAGTGAAGATACTGGTAAGCAGTGAGCAAGTGTGGTAGCCCCACACGAAACATGTCTGCTCGTTTGTATCTTCACTAGAACCCTTTTATGTACCGCTGGGGCAGTGAGCCCTAATTTGTTTTTATCTGTCTCACTCAATAAAGAAGAACTATATATTTTTAAGGAACAACACCCGTATCCATCATTTTTTGTCACTTTACCTCTTTCTAAGTGATGCCCGGCTTGTTTTTGTATTCCTATACCTATTACATGTGACGTCGTGACGTTGACGTCTGAAGGCCTGAGGCTCCTGGGAAGTGAGCAAAAGGATTACGCAGAGAGGAAGGATCAGTGTTCCGCTGAAGAAACGCTACCCCGAAGACAGCTCTCCTGGAGGCTGGTAAGCGCCACGATGAATGTGGATTGTATTGCTGTGCTCTGAGTACGTTTTCATTATGGCGGCTCGCTGAGGGGGCTTTGTTTGTATGCTGTGGGGTTAAATTAAGCGCTCACAATTGTGCGGAACTGAAGAATTTCCTCTAGTACAGCATAACGTTGTTTGACGGACTATATATACAAGAGGGTGTTTGTTCCTGATTATATTTGAGTGAGTACAGTATATAAAAAAACTTTTTACGCTACTTTTTGATGTGAGAGTTTACTTTGGCGTAATGGCAGAATCACCACAAGGCTTTGTGTTTAAGGACCTGGAAGCTTCACTACAAGTATATGAACTAGATGAAGATGAGAGTTTGCAGGACTGTGACAACACACTAGACAGCTTGTTTTTTCAAATGGACGAGCTAAGAAGGAGGGATATAAAACTAGACCTAGACATAAGAACTTTCTTACTTTATAAGAGACAGAAGAGGATACCAAGAGGCCTAAGAATTAGAAAATTTCCCTCTTTCTTGGTAAATGACGCTGACTTTATCAGTAAATGGAATAAGATCCTGGATGCTTGCTCTTTTGCCTTAATGGATCTATTGGTAGAGTTTAAAAAGCAGCAGAGACTTGAATGCATTAGTCATATAAAGACTGTACAAAATGACCTTAAAGCATTTCAAACAGACAAAGACTTTAAATCTTATGATAAAAAATTTGAAGACAATATGACACGTTTTTCCAAGGAATTATGGGATTTTAAAAAACAAAAATTGTCACGTGATAAGAGGGATTATGATTTTAATAAAGTGTATAGATGGCAGATACAAGGGGGAAAGGGACAACATCATGCTAAACTGTCTCAAAGAAGTGGTAAATCAGATACCAAGTCTGGAGTTTTTCCTAAACAAAATAAAAAAGTACACTTCGAAGAGACGGAGTATGATGTTGATACCTCAGATCATGAGTCCAATGAAGAAATAGAAGTAGTGAATAATCTGTCGGTTTTGGATACACCACAGGTGGAGGGTAGCACACAGCCAAAAAACGATTGGCGTATGGGGAGCAGGTCAAAAAGAAAAAAACAAGAAGGGGGTGCAGAGGGAGGAGAAAAAACAAACAAAAACAAGATACACTATCAGACACGCACCTACACGAGGAAATATGTGTAAGGAATGTAGTCAATCTCTCACAGTATGATCTATCCAGAACAGAGATAGAAGTGTTAGGTCTGGGTTTGGGATTTGTCCCTACTGCACATTTCAACCTGTTCAGCACCATCCACGATGTCAATAAATTTGTAAGAAAAATTACTCTGAAAAAACATTTTGAAGGCTCGGTGGATGGTGCTGCACAGGAAGAAATTGTATCGGTTACACCTGTGAAACAAATGGAGACGGGGACACTCAGTTTTGGTGAACAATGTCTGGTACTTGAACTCACAACTCTATTAAATGAAAGTGAAAAGGGTGAGTCCACTGCCATAACCCCAGATTTTAAGCCTAGTATGAAACAAAGTAACTACTATCCGGTGCAGAGTAGGAGTAAGTCTATTGACATATTCCAGCGCACGGTAGAACGTCAATTAAAATTATTATCAGAACAAATACAGGAAGGAGAGAAATCCAAGAGACATTTCACACATAATCTCACCATTGAGCAGAGCAGGGCAATAAACAATCTAAAATCCAATCCAGATATTGTTATAAAAAATTCGGACAAAGGTGGAAATGTTGTAATCATGGACAGAGAATACTATGTAGCAGAGGCAAACCGACAATTAAGGGATGAAACAGTATATTCAAAACTTAGCTTCAATCCAACCAAAAAATTCCAAGGAAAACTGAAAGACATACTTGAATTAGGCAAACAAGTGGGAGCCTTTAAAGAAATATTGTTTGATACTCTCCTTCCTCCTAAGCCATATACCCCCATTTTTTACTTCTTACCCAAACTTCACAAGGATAGTACTCACCCTCCAGGTAGGCCCATTATTTCGGGGGTGGGTTCCCTTTTGGAGCCCCTCTCTGAACTAGTGGATTCCTACCTGCAACCTTTGGTATTGGAACTCATGAGTTATATTAGAGATTCGACCCAGGTTCTAAACACTGTTAAAAATTTAACTTGGAAAAAGGGATATAGATTTATGACAATTGATGTCGTCTCTCTGTATACCTCAATCCCACACCATCAGGGGTTAACCGCTATTTCTTATTTTTTGGAGAATTTTTCTAATTATGGGATTGATTTAAAACATTTCTTGATAACAGCAATAGAATTCTTGCTGACACATAATTTTTTTCTTTTTGAGGGTTGTTGCTACCTCCAGAGACGTGGGACAGCTATGGGGGCTAAATTTGCCCCCTCCTATGCCAACCTCTTTATGGGTTGGTGGGAGCTGTCCCACGTCTATGGAGATAGCAACCCCTTTAAATCTAATATAGTTTATTTCGGTCGGTACATCGATGACCTCCTGGTGGTGTGGGATGGAAATGCAGAATCTGCTCAGAGTTTTATAGATAGCCTTAACACTAACTTAGTGGGGCTAAAATTTACTGCAGAACAGCATGACACTACAATTAAATTCCTGGATGTAGAGTTAAAAGTTGAGGACGATACTGGTTATGTTCATTCCAGTGTATTCAGGAAACCATCAGGGGGGAACACAATCCTAAATTATAAGTCCTGCCATCCGGGGCATGTGAAAAAGGCAATCCCGAAGGGACAATACATTCGAACAAAGCGAATCTGCTCGGATGATAGGACTTATAAAGAGCAATGTGACATACTCGATCAGAGATTACAGAGTAGAGGCTATCCGGAGAAACTACTTGGTAGTGTTAAAAAAGAGGTAGACAAACTACAGAGAGATGAACTTTTACAGTATAAAAACACAAAAAAGACATCAACAAATATGGGGAATAAAATTATTTTTAGTACTCCATATAGCCTGGAATTTTACAAAATTTGCAACATTATTAAAAGAAATCTCCCTATTTTGAGTGGTGAACCATGCCTGGAAGGTCTGGCTTCAGGAGGCCTAAAATGTGTAGCCAAAAAAGGAAAGACATTGGGGAATTTAGTAGCTCCTTCAGACCTAAGGAGCAAAAAGATTACAACATGGCTACCTAAAAGATTAGGTTTTTATAAATGCAGGGCCACACGCTGTAAGGCGTGCAGTTTTGTGAATGAGGGGACGCATTTTCTTTCTACCGTAACAAACAAATCCTATGAAATCAGGTTTAATTTGAATTGTAAATCAACACATGTAGTATATTTATTGACCTGTAGGGGGTGCCAAATCCAGTACGTTGGTAAAACCAAACGTTTTTTGAAAGATAGAGTCCTTGAACATGTCAGAGATATAGAGGACCCGGAGGTATTCACCCCTGTTGCTAGGCATTTTAAGAGTATGCATGCAGGAGATGCTTCATTGCTCTCTGTGCAGGCCATTGATCAGGTGCCAGTTAATAAGAGAGGAGGGGACAGGGAATACCGTTTAAACTACAATGAAGCTAAATGGATATTCTACCTGAACACCAGACACCCATGGGGAATAAATATGGAAAGTGACGTTAATTTATTTATCTGATGTGATATATACTTATTTCAGAGGAATTGTCAACATTGTCTTTCTATGATATTATAATTGTTCTGCATCTATCCATCTGTTCATATAGAGGTATTTATTAAATATGTGCCTTTAGGTGAAACCTTGGGACATATATGTATATAATAAATTACTTATATTCAGAGTAGGCAAGGTAGTAAACTCAATTGTAACCCCACACTATTATTTTTGCAGTTTTTATCCATGTTCATATGTGTAATTCTGGTATTCATATACTTACATGAATCTGTCTTAAAATTTGAATAGAAAATATGGCTAACTGCAATATAATGGTATTATACATTTAGCTGCCTGTCACCTTAGTACACATTAATTGTAGCGACATTCTTTTGGTAGGTAAAAATAAGGGTTAAGTAATTTAATCTAAAGTGTATGAGGTTTATGCACAACTAATTAATTAATTAATTTACTGTCTCTTTAAATAGAGCTCATAGTGAAGATACTGGTAAGCAGTGAGCAAGTGTGGTAGCCCCACACGAAACATGTCTGCTCGTTTGTATCTTCACTAGAACCCTTTTATGTACCGCTGGGGCAGTGAGCCCTAATTTGTTTTTATCTGTCTCACTCAATAAAGAAGAACTATATATTTTTAAGGAACAACACCCGTATCCATCATTTTTTGTCACTTTACCTCTTTCTAAGTGATGCCCGGCTTGTTTTTGTATTCCTGTTTCTGCTCTAGACCAGCAGTGCTATTTGCGGGGGTTAAACACACTGTAGTGCAGGGTAGATAGTCTTAAAATTACATACACTAACCAAGTAGAGCATTTCATTTTCGATTGTTATGGCTCTTTAATTTCTGCATGCTATATATACACTATAAGGAAAAATATACTGGGACTAAAAAGCCTGATATATATTTTTAACTTTATGTAATTTTTATCATGAATTGTATAATTAAAAGGTAAAATAAAAATGTATGTGAAATGATGTTAAAGGGACATGAAACCCAAAAAGTTTTTTTTCATGATTTAGGTAGAACATACAATTTTACACAACTTTCCAATTTACTTCTATTATCAAATTTGCTTCATTCTCTTGGCATCATTTGTTGAAGGAGCAGCAATGCACTACTGGTTTCTAACTGAGCACATGGGTGAGCCAATGACAATCGGTATATATATGCAGTCACCAATCACCAGCTAGAACATAGGTTCTGTGCTGCTCCTGAGCTTACCTAGATAAACCTTTCAGCAATGGATGACAAAAGAAGAAGCAAATAAAATAATAGAAGTAAATTGGAAAGTTGTTTAAAATTGTATGTTATACCTAAATCATGAAAGAACATTTTTAGGTTTCATGTCCTTTTACAATGTAATCAATTTGTTGTTAAGTAATGGTGCAGTAAGCAAGGGGCCGCAGTATGGGGGAATGTTCACATTTCTTATCAGCTATCTGTAAGTGATCTGATCAGCTAATTATTTTACCTGTGCTCTGGTTCAGCTATAATGAAAACCAGGCCTGTTGAGGGGACTTGAGGATAGCGATTGAGAAACACTGGTCAGTTATTACAAGCTGAAAGTAAAAACTTTGTACGTGAGCAAAACCAGCGATAATGCATTATCCACATAAATTATAATGGAGCCGCGAAATCAAAGAAAAAGCTAACACCAATTCTCATGCACTAAACCATCACAACCCCCTTTGCAAAACTTCTGCTACACTACGTAACCCCTAACCCCCCATCGCAATAAGCCCCTACTCTATTAACTGCTAAACAGTCACAATCCCCATCACAATAAACCCATGGTTTGGGTATCTTTACTTTTAAATTTGCTAGCTCTCAAGAGCAAAACTTAACTCACCACTTGTAATACAAAAGTCAGTAGCACACTTTGTCCTATCCATTAAAAGCATAGGGCTCACTAAAAAATTTTGGCCACAATAAAATTCTCTGGTAAACCTTTTTTTTACCATCTAAATGTAATACCAGAATGTGCGCTATTCTTAGGGCAAAGTCGCACTAAGAATTACACACCATGTCCTATTGGCAGTGCTTCACTTGTTATCTCAAAAGCAATTAATACCACTCTCAATTTTTGTGCTCAAAGTTAATTTGTTTCTCCAACATAGGTGTGTCCGGTCCACGGCGTCATCCTTACTTGTGGGATATTCTCTTCCCCAACAGGAAATGGCAAAGAGCCCAGCAAAGCTGGTCACATGATCCCTCCTAGGCTCCGCCTTCCCCAGTCATTCTCTTTGCCGTTGCACAGGCAACATCTCCACGGAGATGGCTAAGAGTTTTTTGGTGTTTAAATGTAGTTTTTATTCTTCAATCAAGAGTTTGTTATTTTAAAATAGTGCTGGTATGTACTATTTACTCTGAAACAGAAAGGAGATGAAGATTTCTGTTTGTAAGAGGAAAATGATTTTAGCAACCGTTACTAAAATCGATGGCTGTTTCCACACAGGACTGTTGAGATGAATTAACTTCAGTTGGGGGAAACAGTGAGCAGACTTTTGCTGCTTGAGGTATGACACATTTCTAACAAGACTTGGTAATGCTGGAAGCTGTCATTTTCCCTATGGGATCCGGTAAGCCATTTTCTTAATTTTTAATATAAGAATAAAGGGCTTCACAAGGGCTTTAAAGACTGGTAGACATTTTTCTGGGCTAAAACGATTACTTTGTAAGCATATTTAATGGTTTATAACTTTGGAGAGTTATTTTAATCTTGGGAATTCTGTTAAAAAAACGGCAGGCACTGTATTGGACACCTTTTTCACTGGGGGCCTTTTCTAGTCGTAGGCAGAGCCTCATTTTCGCGCCACTAATGCGCAGTTGTTTTTGAGAAGCAAGGCATGCAGATGCATGTGTGAGGAGCTCTGATCCACTGAAAAAGCTTATTGAAGGCGTCATTTGGTATCGTATTCCCCTCTGGGCTTGGTTGGGTCTCAGCAAAGCAGATACCAGGGACTGTATAGGGGTTAAATGTAAAAACGGCTCCGGTTCCGTTATTTTAAGAGTTAAAGCTTATTTGGTGTGCAATACTTTTAAGGCTTTAAGACACTGTGGTGAAATTTTGGTGAATTTTGAACAATTCCTTCATACTTTTTCGCATATTCAGTAATAAAGTGTGTTCAGTTTAAAATTTAAAGAGACAGTAACGGTTTTATTTTAAAACGTTTTTTGTGCTTTGTTATCAAGTTTATGCCTATTAACATGTCTGAACTAGCAGATAGACGATGTTCTGTATGTTCGGAAGCCAAGGTTCCTCTCCATTTAAATATATGTGATGAATGTGACAAACAAAGTAGGGACAATGATGCCACTGATAATAATGTTGCCCAAACTGATTCCTTAAGTGAGGGGAGTAAGCATGGTACTGCATCATCTCCTTCCATGTCTACACCAGTCTTGCCCACTCAGAAGGTCCCTAGTGCATCTAGTGCGCCAATCCTCCTTACTATGCAACAATTAACGGCTGTAATGGATAATTCTATTAAAAACATTTTAGCCAAAATGCCCGCTTATCAGCGAAAGCGTGACTGCTCTGTTTTAGATACTGAAGAGCATGAGGACGCTGATGATAATGGTTCTGACATGCCCTTACACCAGTCTGAAGGGGCCAGGGAGGTTTTGTCTGAGGGAGAAATTTCAGATTCAGGAAAAATTTCTCAACAAGCTGAACCTGACGTTATTACATTCAAATTTAAATTGGAACATCTCCGCGCTCTGCTTAAGGAGGTGTTATCTACTCTGGATGATTGTGACAATTTGGTCATTCCAGAGAAATTATGTAAGATGGACAAGTTCCTAGAGGTCCCGGTGCCCCCCGAAGCTTTTCCTATACCCAAGAGGGTGGCGGACATTGTAAATAAAGAATGGGAAAGGCCCGGCATACCTTTTGTCCCTCCCCCTATATTTAAGAAATTATTTCCTATGGTCGACCCCAGGAAGGACTTATGGCAGACAGTCCCCAAGGTCGAGGGGGCGGTTTCTACTCTAAACAAACGCACCACTATCCCCATAGAAGATAGTTGTGCTTTCAAAGATCCTATGGATAAAAAATTAGAGGGTTTGCTTAAAAAGATGTTTGTTCAGCAAGGTTACCTTCTACAACCAATTTCATGCATTGTTCCTGTCACTACAGCAGCGTGTTTCTGGTTTGAAGAACTAGAAAAGTCGCTCAATAAAGCATCTTCTTATGAGGAGGTTATGGACAGAGTTCAAGCAGTTAAATTGGCTAACTCTTTTACCTTAGACGCCACTTTGCAATTAGCTAGATTAGCGGCGAAAAATTCAGGTTTTGCTATTGTGGCGCGCAGAGCGCTTTGGCTAAAGTCTTGGTCAGCGGATGTGTCCTCCAAGAACAAATTGCTTAACATCCCTTTCAAGGGGAAAACGCTGTTTGGCCCTGACTTGAAAGAGATTATTTCAGACATCACTGGGGGAAAGGGCCACGCCCTTCCTCAGGATAGGTCTTTTAAGGCTAAAAATAAAACAAATTTTCGTCCTTTTCGCAGAAACGGACCAGCCTCAAGCTCTACATCCTCTAAGCAAGAGGGTAATTCATCTCAAACCAAGCCAGCCTGGAGACCGATGCAAGGCTGGAACAAGGGTAAGCAGGCCAAGAAGCCTGCTACCGCTACCAAGACAGCATGAGATGCTGGCCCCCGATCCGGGACCGGATCTGGGGGGCAGACTCTCTCTCTTCGCTCAGGCTTGGGCAAGAGATGTTCAGGATCCTTGGGCGCTAGAAATAGTTTCTCAAGGTTATCTCCTGGAATTCAAGGAACTACCCCCAAGGGGAAGGTTCCACAGGTCTCAATTGTCTTCAGACCAAATAAAAAGACAGGCATTCTTACATTGTGTAGAAGACCTGTTAAAAATGGGAGTGATTCATCCTGTTCCATTAGGAGAACAAGGGATGGGGTTTTACTCCAATCTGTTCATAGTTCCCAAAAAAGAGGGAACATTCAGGCCAATTCTGGATCTCAAGATCCTAAACAAATTTCTCAGGGTTCCATCGTTCAAAATGGAAACCATTCGGACAATTCTTCCTACCATCCAGGAAGGTCAATTCATGACCACGGTGGATTTAAAGGATGCGTATCTACATATTCCTATCCACAAGGAACATCATCGGTTCCTAAGATTCGCCTTTCTGGACAGGCATTACCAGTTTGTGGCACTTCCATTCGGATTAGCCACTGCTCCAAGAATTTTCACAAAGGTACTAGGGTCCCTTCTAGCGGTGCTAAGGCCAAGGGGCATTGCAGTAGTACCTTACTTGGACAACATTCTAATTCAAGCGTCGTCTCTGCCACAAGCAAAGGCTCATACGGACATTGTCCTAGCCTTTCTCAGATCTCACGGGTGGAAGGTGAACATAGAAAAAAGTTTTCTATTCCCGTCAACAAGAGTTCCCTTCTTGGGAACAATAATAGACTCCTTAGAAATGAAGATTTTTCTGACAGAGGCCAGAAAATCAAAACTTCTAAGCTCTTGTCAAGTACTTCATTCTGTTCTTCTTCCTTCCATAGCGCAGTGCATGGAAGTAATAGGTTTGATGGTTGCGGCAATGGACATAGTTCCTTTTGCACGGATTCATCTAAGACCATTACAACTGTGCATGCTCAGACAGTGGAATGGGGATTATACAGACTTGTCCCCGACGATCCAAGTAGATCAGAGGACCAGAGATTCACTCCGTTGGTGGCTGACCCTGGACAACCTGTCTCAAGGGATGAGCTTCCGCAGACCAGAGTGGGTCATTGTCACGACCGACGCCAGTCTGGTGGGCTGGGGCGCGGTCTGGAACTCCCTGAAAGCTCAGGGTCTATGGTCTCGGGAAGAATCTCTTCTCCCGATAAACATTCTGGAACTGAGAGCGATATTCAATGCTCTCAAGGCTTGGCCTCAACTAGCAAAGGCCAAATTCATAAGGTTTCAATCAGACAACATGACGACTGTTGCATATATCAACCATCAGGGGGGAACAAGGAGTTCCCTGGCGATGGAAGAAGTGACCAAAGTAATTCAATGGGCGGAGATTCACTCCTGCCACTTGTCTGCAATCCACATCCCAGGAGTAGAAAATTGGGAAGCGGATTTTCTGAGTCGTCAGACTTTTCATCCGGGGGAGTGGGAACTCCATCCGGAAATCTTTGCCCACATAACTCAATTATGGGGCATTCCAGACATGGATCTGATGGCGTCTCGTCAGAACTTCAAGGTTCCTTGCTACGGGTCCAGATCCAGGGATCCCAAGGCGACTCTAGTAGATGCACTAGTAGCACCTTGGACCTTCAACCTAGCCTATGTATTCCCACCGTTTCCTCTCATTCCCAGGCTGGTAGCCAGGATCAATCAGGAGAGGGCTTCAGTGATCTTGATAGCTCCTGCGTGGCCACGCAGAACTTGGTATGCAGACCTGGTGAATATGTCATCGGCTCCACCATGGAAGCTACCTTTGAGACGGGACCTTCTCGTTCAAGGTCCGTTCGAACATCCGAATCTGGCCTCACTCCAACTGACTGCTTGGAGATTGAACGCTTGATTTTATCAAAGCGTGGGTTCTCAGATTCTGTCATTGATACTCTTATTCAGGCTAGAAAGCCTGTAACTAGGAAAATTTACCATAAAGTATGGAAGAAATATATCTGTTGGTGCGAATCGAAAGGATTCCCATGGAACAGGGTAAAAATTCCTAAGATTCTATCCTTTCTACAAGAGGGTTTGGAGAAAGGATTAGCTGCAAGTTCTTTGAAGGGACAGATTTCTGCTTTATCTGTTTTACTTCACAAAAAGCTGGCGGCTGTGCCAGATGTTCAAGCTTTTGTTCAGGCTCTGGTTAGAATCAAGCCTGTTTACAAACCTTTGACTCCTCCTTGGAGTCTCAATTTAGTTCTTTCAGTTCTTCAAGAGGTTCCGTTTGAACCCTTACATTCCGTAAATATTAAGTTATTATCTTGGAAAGTTTTGTTTTTGGTTGCAATTTCTTCTGCTAGAAGAGTTTCAGAGTTATCTGCTCTGCAGTGTTCTCCTCCTTATCTGGTGTTCCATGCAGATAAGGTGGTTTTGCGTACTAAACCTGGTTTTCTTCCGAAAGTTGTTTCTAACAAAAATATTAACCAGGAGATAGTTGTGCCTTCTTTGAGTCCGAATCCAGTTTCAAAGAAGGAACGTTTGTTACACAATTTGGATGTAGTTCGTGCTCTAAAATTCTATTTAGAGGCTACAAAGGATTTCAGACAAACATCTTCCTTGTTTGTTGTTTACTCTGGTAAAAGGAGAGGTCAAAAAGCAACTTCTACCTCTCTCTCTTTTTGGCTTAAAAGCATCATCCGATTGGCTTATGAGACTGCCGGACGGCAGCCTCCTGAAAGAATCACAGCTCACTCCACTAGGGCTGTGGCTTCCACATGGGCCTTCAAGAACGAGGCTTCTGTTGATCAGATATGTAAGGCAGCGACTTGGTCTTCACTGCACACTTTTACCAAATTTTACAAATTTGATACTTTTGCTTCTTCTGAGGCTATTTTTGGGAGAAAGGTTTTGCAAACCGTGGTGCCTTCCATCTAGGTGACCTGATTTGCTCCCTCCCATCATCCGTGTCCTAAAGCTTTGGTATTGGTTCCCACAAGTAAGGATGACGCCGTGGACCGGACACACCTATGTTGGAGAAAACAGAATTTATGCTTACCTGATAAATTACTTTCTCCAACGGTGTGTCCGGTCCACGGCCCGCCCTGGTTTTTTAATCAGGTCTGATGAATTATTTTCTCTAACTACAGTCACCACGGTATCATATGATTTCTCCTATGCATATTCCTCCTTTACGTCGGTCGAATGACTGGGGAAGGCGGAGCCTAGGAGGGATCATGTGACCAGCTTTGCTGGGCTCTTTGCCATTTCCTGTTGGGGAAGAGAATATCCCACAAGTAAGGATGACGCCGTGGACCGGACACACCGTTGGAGAAAGTAATTTATCAGGTAAGCATAAATTCTGTTATCGCTTCATGGTCTAGTGCGAGCTAACACCTGGATCTTGCTTAAGGCGGGTGCATTAAATCAGTGTTTCTCAAATCCAGTCCTCAGGTACAGCTTACAGGTCGGATATTCATGATCTCAGGTGAAATAATCAGCTGTTCAGTAACCATGATTATTACCCTGCTGTCATCTATCAGCTGATTATTTTACCTGTTCTGTAGTTAAGATATCATGAAAATCTGACTTGTTAGGGGTACTTGAGGACTGGAGCTGGGAAACATTGCGTTAAATCCCTCACATAATAGATTTCGATGGTGGCGCGCAATAAAATTTATATCAGATGACACTAGAGCACTACACTGTACAGCACAAAAATCTATTAAAATAGTATCTGTACTTGATTTTGTTCTGTATTATCCTATTTGAATTAAAATAAAGCATTAAACACTTCACATATATATATAATATATATATATACACACACACACACACACACACACACAAATGATAATTGTTTACTTCAGGATCAAAAAGTGCTACATTTTACAGCAGTATTTTGAATTTGAGCACAAGCTCAACATTTAACTCACCAGGTTAATTATGAGCAAAATGAGAGCACTAGTAGAGGTTGATCTAAAAATGTTTTAGACTAGAGATTTGTAACTATCCACTATACCAAATGATGTGCTATTGTTTGTGTGAGGTTGAGCACAAGATACCACCCTGCACTATAATTTTCACTGCAATTGTAATCTATAAGACTATGCCCATCTATCCTGGCTATTTTGATAAAATATATTTTCTTTAATACAGGTCTTTCTCACATAATTATCTTCATTCAGCCCCTCCTACCATATAGAATACAAACAGAAAAATACAATGTTATATTCATCCTTAAAATCCAGAAGTAACACTTTTTTCTCATGTTAACTAGCCAATTATTGCCCTGTCATTTTAAATCATGATCTCTTCTTCCATAATACCCTTAAAGGGAAAATAAACACCTTTTTATATTGTAATATAAAATGCTTAATCATACGTTTTTTCAGTATACTTTCATTATTTAGTTCACCTGCTTTTCCTGTATTTGAAGTCTGAAAATTGTGGGGTTTACAATTCTGAGAACTCAAATTGCCCACTGCAGACTTCACAAGCCCGACGCTGCCCAAAATCTGTCTCTAATTGGGCTCAGCAGAAATTCTACCATTATGAACTACAAGAAAATAGAGATTTTGCACACAAAATGACAGTGGCTAGCTAGCCTTGTCTACTCCAGTAACAAGTGCAGTTTACCTCCTCCAAAAAGGGAACCTCACTAATCTTAATTTCCTCCAATACTTTCCTGGCAACTATTTGGCATCAGGTAGGAGTTCCTACAGAATAGGAAGTTACAAGTAGAGATGGGAAGTTCGGTTCTTCTGGGTGAATCGGTTCATTTCGGACGGTTCGAATAACTGAACCGGTTCATGAACCGATTCACCAGTTCACCTACTGAACATGAGATAGAGGCTCTACCTCATGTTCAGTAGGTGAACTGTAGAGCCGCAGATTCGTTCCTGAATCATGAGTTACTGACTGTGTGAGTTGTGTGACGCTCTATATCTATCATGACTCATGATCGGGTTGATTGACACTCCTGCTAGCGGCTGATTGGCTGCGAATATGCTGTCGGCATTTATCAATGTGCAGCGGACAGAATCCGCAATATCGGATCATGTCCTCTCGCACCTTCATAAATAGGCCTCAATCACTTCAACTAGGGCACTGCTCTACAAATGCCCTTTCCAGGGCAATTTTTAGAGTAGGTTTTAGTTGTATTTTTTTTTTTTTATGGGTGTTTTTTATTTAAAGGGGACTTTAGTTTTATGATAGATTTCCTTGTTGGGTTTTTTTATTTTTGTTTTTATAAAAATCAACTTTGGTAAAAGTAGTGTTTTTTTTGTTTTTTATATATCATTTTTGTTAGGTTTTTTCATATATAGAGTACAAAGTTGTCATGTAAGATATACAATTGGGTGATCCACATGTATAATAATTTAAACAGATATCTTGTTTTTCTATGTTTCCGTAACAATACATATAGGCAATAAGAAAAATTCACAGTATGATATAATTTATGATGAGAGTCAATCCATCTAGTCCATATTATCAGTTGTTACTGCTGTGTATAATGGAGTAAGCACCCTCCGGGTTGCCAATGCTGTACCAGATGGGTAATAGTGAAACATAGAACTAGTTTGAAAGAAAGTCCTATACTTAGTTGCATAAACATAATAGCATATAACAGTTTTATAACAGAATTACATATGACACCAAAAAGAAATCTGTTGTAACATTAAAGAATACAACAAAGTTTTATTTGATTTCTTTTTTAAAGAAATGTCTTATATGGCCCAATGCCGATGTAAGAATGAAAATAATAAAAATAAAAAATATATAACAACTATAGAAACCACTGTAAACATAAATGGGCAGCTTGGGTATATAGAGTTATTTATATGAGTGTATTACTGATAAACGCAGTATTTATCGAGGGAAACCGCGAGATTAGTCTCTGGTCTTAATCATAAAGAACCAGAGTACTATATGGGGTGGTAGGAGACCAGCCGGTTGACATAGCAAAAATAATCTTATAAGGCCTATTAACAAGGATGGAACTAGTGGGCTTATTATAATATATCTGGTTAGACACTGATATGTAGAGGGTTGTGCTTAGACATGAGTTGATCCCTTGGTATATTATAAAGCTGAGACTGCTTCTGAATCTGTAAAGTATATTGTTGTATACATTAGCTCAGGGTAAAAATGCAGGTGTAAATCCTGTTCCCTGAGTATGGGCCCTATACCCAGCAACAGGAAAATACTGAAATAATACATATAATACCCAACTTTGTACGTTGATACCCATCATTTATATGCTAATATGTAACAAGCTAATATATTAAGGTGGAAGATATTGCCAAGGGCTTGTTTATATATATTAAAGAGAAAAAGTAAACACAGTGTGAAGAAAGCAGTCCCACCATGTAAATTACGAATAGTCTCAAGCACACTATATAATAGGATCATACTTATTTGGCTCCAACCATGAGGTTATTAATGTCTAAGAGAAAGAAAAAAAAACATGTCACACATCATTAAAGGACCAGTCAACACAGTAGATTTGCATAATCAACAAATGAAAGATAACAAGACAATGCAATAGAACTTAGTCTAAACTTCAAACGAGTAGTATATTTTTTTTCTGACTATTTTAAAAGTTATGTCTTTTTCCACTCCCCCTGTACCATGTGACAGCCATCAGCCAATCACAAATGCATACACGTACCATGTGACAGCAATCAGCCATCCACAAATGCATACACACTTATTCTTGCACATGCTCAGTAGGAGCTGGTGACTCAAAAAGTTTAAATATAAAAAAACTGTGCACATTTTATTAATGGAAGTAAATTGGAAAGTTGTTTAAAATTTCATGCTCTATCTGAATAATGAAAGTTTAAGTTTGATTGAGTGTCCCTTTAACACAGAACATAACTGGGTGAAAAGCTGTACACAAATAAAATGATCTTCATGGAGAAATATTAGTCCCTCTTCAATTTAGACTTAGCATTAGTATAAAACATAATTGCCGTCACTAAATACATAAAGAAAATACTGACAGTATATTGAGATAACACCAGCCAGCAGCAATTCACTCCTATAGTTAAGACTACTCAACTGGGAATATAAGCACTTGATTCAGTGTTGCGTACAATAGTATATAGATTATTTTAAAAATCTAAAAGTAAGATAGCTAGCTTATAGATGTTAATATTTGGGGAGAGTGATGTACTGAAGGAAGGTTTAGCATGCTTTAATCACACACATCTTAGGTATATAAGTGTTGTTGGCTCAAAGTATACTAACTAGTATATCTGCTTAAACCTGCTTTCCAAACCCACACAATTAGCATAGGAACATATATATTTAAATCAAAACTAAACAGCTTGAGTGTTCCATATATGAATTCCTCAATAAAATCTTAACCTGTACCAGATCTAGAAAGTGAATGTAGGTTCCATAACTGTCTGGTCAATTGTCTCCACGTAAAGGAGATTCATTTCGGTACTGACATGTGAAAACATGCTTGTTAAATTAGGGGATCCCCTGTTATAAAATCTATATATACATTTCCAAAGTAGGAGTCATGTATATTTAGAAATTTCTGGCTGGGGTTTATCTGGCATACGGTAAAACACATAAAGAGTAAGGCTGGATTTAGTAGAGGAGCTAAGATGCCTCAACATTTTACAAAAAAGATGTATTATTTACCCTCTATATAGCTGTAAAACTAAAATATGTAGTTATATAGGATAAACATCCTAAATGTAGTTACCTTTAAAGAAAATGTGGGCAACCTTATTTAAATCTAGAAATAGCCAGAATCCATATATGTAGGACTATAGGTGTTGCAACCTCAAGATTGAGACATAAATCTGGTTGCATGAGCATCGATTTAGAAGGGCCGGTATGATAAAGTAGGTCTGCACCGTGGAGAGCAGTTGGAGATCGCTTGGTCGACCTTAGTTTCAGCCGCGTGCCATCCTGGTCCCAAATAAGAGCTTCCATCAGAGTCCCTCTGGGTGTTTGCATCTTGCCTGCTGGGCTAAGTGTGACCTCCTCCCTCGCCAGTACAATCTCTGAAGTAGCAGAATCTAGGTCCTTCGCACATCTGTCTGCGGTAATATTTAAGCACTGGGACCCCAAGGCACAATCACCCACACCGTCCACCAAAACAGGCCCGGAATAAGTGTCCAGCCAAGGTATGTAGATATCCCAAGTCTCAATTTCCTGTACATCAAATCTTCCAAGGCGGCATGATGTTTCTCTAATATACTGCACAGTTCCTTTTCAGGCTTTTCTCCATAATGAAACTTGAAGGCTGCTGTCGTCGGTATAGAGAGGTGTCCAGCGGGATCTGTATACCCTCACCGCCATGAGGTTGAGAAGATGGCCACCGCTTATGTGAACAGGCCTCCAATTTTATCTTGATGCTGCCACACTATTATTTAAGTTTAACACTCCCCAGATATGAGTTAGAAGTTAAGGGAATCATCTGTGGGTTCCAAAAGATGTAATTGAAGTATAGGTGACCTCCAGTTTCGATTATAGAATTATCAGAACTGGAGCAGTATGAATGTGTGACCATTCTTGTGTACTGCTGACTCCGCTTCTCTGGTAGTGTTTTTTGTTTTTTTTGTTTTTTTTTGTAACATAGGGGATCTTAGGTTAGGGGTCTTGGGGGTTTAGTTTTTAGGGGTTAAGTAGTGTAGGGGTATTTTGTGATGGGTGTATTGGTTGTCAGGGGGTTAATATGTTAGGGTTAATTTGGGGTGGGGGTATTGGAAGTTTGGGGGTTAATAGGTTAGGGGTAGTTTGCGGTGTGGGTATTAGCGGTACAGGGGTTAATAGGTTAGAGGTAGTTTGTGGTGGGGTATTGGCGGTTAGGGGGTTAAGTTTTGCAGGAGTAGTTTGCGGTGTGGTATTGTTGGTTATGGGGTTAAGTAGTGTAGGGAGTGTGTTGCTGTGGGGGCTTATGTCGGTTTAGGGGTTAATAGGTATGTTTATTCGTTTTGGTGATATATTTAAAAGGGATCCTTTACTTTGCAACTTCAATGTAGGTGGTGATGCTGCTTGGAATATTTCACCAGCATCTCCACCCATTGCATCGTATAATAATACGCCTCTTGGCGATGCTGCCATTAAACACTGATGTCAGCCACTTGGAATATTTTGCCGAGTTTCTTTACATGGCAATGGATCCCTTTTGAATATCTTTCCGCCTCGTGGCACTTTTGATCATCGGCCTTAGACCTCAATCACAATATAATGGCCGTTGCTTTTTGCAGCACAAGCCTGCACTTGCAAATGAGTCTTCGGATCCTTGATAAAAGCCCTTTTCCTCCTACGGGTTCAGAAAGTTTTTGGCAATCACAATCCATTTTTAAGTCACTTTTCAAAAGCTTTGGCTTTTTGAATTTGATACATTTAGGCACTTGAAAAGTCCTCAAAAATATATTTTGGACATTTTTTAAATGATTTAAGGGCTATTTGCAAACAGTGTCTTATCTTGCAGATATGTAAAACACTCTGAAATGGCCACAGGAGACTAGAGGTTTATTAACATGCAAGGTGTCAATCCATTTGTCCCTATTGGAGAGGCTGCATATAAGGAAACACATTTACAAATGTATAGGTACATATAAATATGCATTTGTGCTGACTGTGATATTCTGATCCTAAGGGGATCTGTAGGAAAAGTCACTACAAATTACGTGTTTTTATATTTAATTGTAATATTTACAAGTCACACTCACACTGCCTTGATTGTCACTTACAGTACTGTTCTCTTTTAAATCAGGTTTTAAAGGGAGATTGCTTAATCAAGGCTTCCATAATGAAATATTGTAGCCCGTTTCCACCTGCACAATTGCAAAACCATCTGAGTGCATCTTTTAGGTTGTTAGGATGGGCAGACTGCACAGTATTTGTCTATCACTATTTGGTCGCTTTTCAATTTTTGACAACTTTGGTTTGTTAAATCACCATTTCAGCATGACTTGAAAACAAAATGGCGACCACAAGTTTCTATTCAAAAGATTTATAACATCTTCTTTTACTGGATTTTAGCATAATTTGAACTGTAATTCATGAACCCGAACCCGTCAAATTTAAAAGCCTTTTCCATTCCAATCATTAATCCCTGCAACTTTTGACACTGTTGGTCACCCACTGCTAATCCAATGACTCATTTGGTTTCTGTGACACAGTGGGTCTACCCTCTTATTTTCTCTCTTTGGGGTCCATTTACTAATGTGCGAACGTACATAATCCGATATAGCGGATCATGTCCGCCGCACATCAATAAATGCAGACAGCACACGCTGTCGGCATTTATCATTGCACCAGCAGTTCTAGTGAACTGTTGGTGCAATACCACCCCCTGCAGATTCGCGGCCAAGGGTCAATCAGCCCGATCTTATTCGATCGGGCAGATTGCTGTCCGCCACCTCAGAGGTGGCCGATGAGTTAAGGAGCAGCAGTCTTAGGAACGCTGCTTCTTAACTTCCGCTTCAGCCGGAACTAAAGCGGAGTGGGTCGGAGGCAGCATCCGCTGCTTCTTAAATAGACCCCTATGTGTTGTCACAAGGCTCATTTCTAGATTAATTGACTCTTTACAGTCTACACATTATACACTGGTTCCATAATAAAGTCAGGTGAGTTTTAACATCATCTGTATTGTGAGAAACATACCTGCTTGCACCAGAAACATCAACTACTCTATTTGCTTATGTCATCAACTGCACATTCATTAATTCATGCTGAATACCCTTTTGTTGTCTAAAGTTAAACATCTCCAATCTTGGGCTCCTCCTGTTATGCTTTTGTTAATTATCTTTATTAATGTTTATTACTGTTGACCACACCATTACCACTTAGCTAAATCAATTTTCAATTCTGCCTTGTTAACTGCAAATCAGTTCCATTATTGACTCACCATATCTTCAAGAATAACATTCAATTTCTTGATCCTAACATACAAACCTGTCAGTATAGTACTCTACACTTGTCTATAAATATTCTCCCTCTTTGTCCACAAATATTCTCCCACTTACACTCTTCTTTTTGCCCAAGATCTACTTGTTAAATCACTCAGTATTTCAAGATTTTAATTATTTTCACATAATGATCAATTAAACAGATTGCTTATACATGGTATAAACCATAGCTGGTAATTCATGGGCAGGGTCCTCTACCCCTTACAATTTGAACAACTGTGTTATTTTTGCCTGTAATCACTATACATATTGTTGTAGGTCTAAAGAAATAATAATAATAATTACATTTTATTAAAAGAAAAATATTAACCAGTTTAAAAAACATCTTTTACCATCTGGTAATATTGACATTGAAATGCTGACATTCAGTATAGCAACAGTGAAATAATGTGGGAATGCAATAAAGCTACTAATTTAGCTAACATTTAAAATGTTGATATTTTCAAAAGCCAATATTTTCACAAATACTGGTTAAATTCTCACATCTAAGACAATAGTTTAATAAAGGAATACAAAAGTCACTTTCATGATTCTGATAGAGCACACACAATTTTAAATAACTTTCCAGTTCACTACTATTATCAAAATGTGCACAATCTTTTTAAATGAGCCAGCTCTCAGTGTGCATGTGCAAGAGTTCACAGTATATACATTTTGTTATTGGTTGATGGCCGTAACATGATGCAGGGGGAAGGAGCATTGAACTAACCTTGAAATTTGTCAGAAAAAAATCTACTACTCATTTTAAATTCAGAAGTGCTTTTGCATTGTATTTTTATTATTAATTTGTTGATTATTCAATTCTACTGTATTTAATGGTCCTTTAAAAGGACACAACAGTCATTATTTTTCTTTGTTGCATCTGAAAGAGGGCATTTTTAAATATATGTCGTTTTTATTGTTCTATAAAAAAAGTTGTTCCTGTGTTCTATCATCTGCATATTTCCGATTTTTTGAGTTTGGTGTCCCTTTAAAATGCTCAAGGAACAGTTGACAAAGCACATTAATGGGGTGAAATTAGACTTTAATTGACCCCATGGCAAAGCCTGTGGCAGCCACCATATTTCAGCAGATGAGACCCCTGGGGCGCGATCCGATATAGATCGCAGTTTGCGGCGCAAGCGAGGGAACCAGCGTCGCCCGCAGTTTCAGCTCGCAACTCGAGCTATCCCATATAGGTCGCCGTCAGATGCTAACGTGCCGTAAGTCTGACAAACCAGCGATGTCCAGAAATCTGCGCAAGTACAAATTTCTGGCGTCGCCAGTGACTTGCGCCACGTTAGAAACTGCCGGCGCCTATAAAACCTGACTAAAGTCTAAAACACCCGCACTGTCTAACACGCCTCCCTAACATAGCCCGCACTGTCTAACACGCCTCCCTAACATAGCCCGCACTGTCTAACCCTCTATCCGCTATCCCCCCTCACTAGCCTAACAATAAAAAAGCTATTAACCCCTAAACCGCTGCTCCCGTACCCCGCCGCAACCTAATAAAGTTATTAACCCCTAAACCGCCGCTCCCGTACCCCGCCGCCAGCTATATTATATCTATAACCCCCTAAAGTGAGCCCCTAACACCGCCGCCATCTATATTAAAATTATTAACCCCTAATGTAAGCCCCTTACACCGCCGCCATCTCTATTAAAATGATTAACCCCTAATTTAATCTACCTACCCCGCCGCCAGCTATATTATCTATATTAACCCTAAGTATATTATAGTTAATATAGTTATTACATTATATATATTAACTATATTAACCCTAATTATATTAGGGTTAATATAGTTACTATAGTATTTATATTAACTATATTAACTCTATCTAACCCTAACACCCCTAACTAAATTTATATTAAATGAATCTAATTAATTTATAAACTAAAATATTCCTATTTAAATCTAAATACTTACCTATAAAATAAACCCTAAGATAGCTACAATATAATTAATAATTACATTGTAGCTATGTTAGGGTTAATATTTATTTTACAGGTAAATTGTTAATTATTTTAACTAGGTATAATAGATATTAAATAGTTATTAACTATTTAATATCTACCTAGTTAAAATAATTACCCAATTACCTGTAAAATAAATCCTAACCTAAGTTACAAATACACCTACACTATCAATAAATTTAATAAACTACAAACATCTATCTAAAAATACAATTAAATTAACTAAACTAAATTACAAAAAAAAACAAACACTAAATTACAAAAAATTAAAAAAAGATTACAAGATTTTTAAGCTAATTACACCTATTCTAAGCCCCCTAATAAAATAATAAACCCCCAAAATAAAAAAAAATTCCCTGCCCTATTCTAAATTAAACAAATTTCAAAGCTCTTTACCTTACCAGCCCTTAAAAGGGCCTTTTGTGGGGCATGCCCCAAAGAATTCAGCTCTTTTGCATACAACAAATACAATCCCCCCCCCATTACAACCCACCACCCACATACCCCTATTCTAAAAGCACCCAAACCCCCCTTAAAAAAGCCTAACACTACCCCCCTGAAGATCTCCCTACCTTGTCTTCACCACACCGGGCCGAACTCCTGATCCGATCCGGGCGATGTCTTCCTCCAAGCGGCAAAGAAGAATTCTTCCTCCGGCGATGTCTTCCTCCAAGCGGCAAAGAAGAATTCTTCCTCCGGCGACGTCTTCCTCCAAGCGGCAGCAAAGTCTTCATTCTTCCGGCGGCATCTTCAATCTTCTTTCTTCGCTCCGCCGCCGCGGAGCATCCATCCCGGCCGACTGCTGTACTACGAATGAGGTACCTTTAAATGACGTCATCCAAGATGGCGTCCGCCGAATTCCGATTGGCTGATAGTATTCTATCAGCCAATCGGAATTAAGTTAGAAAAATCTGATTGGCTGATTGAATCAGCCAATCAGATTCAAGTTCAATCCGATTGGCTGATCCAATCAGCCAATCAGATTGAGCTCACATTCTATTGGCTGTTCCGATCAGCCAATAGAATGCGAGCTCAATCTGATTGGCTGTTCGGATCAGCCAATCGGATTGAACTTGAATCTGATTGGCTGATTCAATCAGCCAATCAGATTTTTCTAACTTAATTCCGATTGGCTGATAGAATCCTATCAGCCAATCGGAATTCGGCGGACGCCATCTTGGATGACGTCATTTAAAGGTACCTCATTCGTAGTACAGCAGTCGGCCGGGATGGATGCTCCGCGGCGGCGGAGCGAAGAAAGAAGATTGAAGATGCCGCCGGAAGAATGAAGACTTTGCTGCCGCTTGGAGGAAGACATCGCCGGAGGAAGAATTCTTCTTTGCCGCTTGGAGGAAGACATCGCCCGGATCGGATCAGGAGTTCGGCCCGGTGTGGTGAAGACAAGGTAGGGAGATCTTCAGGGGGGTAGTGTTAGGCTTTTTTAAGGGGGGTTTGGGTGCTTTTAGAATAGGGGTATGTGGGTGGTGGGTTGTAATGGGGGGGGGATTGTATTTGTTGTATGCAAAAGAGCTGAATTCTTTGGGGCATGCCCCACAAAAGGCCCTTTTAAGGGCTAGTAAGGTAAAGAGCTTTGAAATTTGTTTAATTTAGAATAGGGCAGGGAATTTTTTTTATTTTGGGGGTTTATTATTTTATTAGGGGGCTTAGAATAGGTGTAATTAGCTTAAAAATCTTGTAATTTTTTTTTATTTTTTGTAATTTAGTGTTTGTTTTTTTTTGTAATTTAGTTTAGTTAATTTAATTGTATTTTTAGATAGATGTTTGTAGTTTATTAAATTTATTGATAGTGTAGGTGTATTTGTAACTTAGGTTAGGATTTATTTTACAGGTAATTGGGTAATTATTTTAACTAGGTAGATATTAAATAGTTAATAACTATTTAATATCTATTATACCTAGTTAAAATAATTAACAATTTACCTGTAAAATAAATATTAACCCTAACATAGCTACAATGTAATTATTAATTATATTGTAGCTATCTTAGGGTTTATTTTATAGGTAAGTATTTAGATTTAAATAGGAATATTTTAGTTTATAAATGAATTAGATTAATTTAATATAAATTTAGTTAGGGTTAGATAGAGTTAATATAGTTAATATAAATACTATAGTAACTATATTAACTATACTAACCCTAATATAATTAGGGTTAATATAGTTAATATATATAATGTAATACCTATATTAACTATAATATACTTAGGGTTAATATAGATAATATAGCTGGCGGCGGGGTAGGTAGATTAAATAAGGGGTTAATCATTTTAATAGAGATGGCGGCGGTGCAAGGGGCTTACATTAGGGGTTAATAATATTAATATAGCTGGCGGCGGTATAGGGGGATTAGATTAGGGGTTAATAATTTTTATATAGGTGGCGGCGGTGTAAGGGGTCAGATTAGGGGATAGATAAGGTAGATGGCGGCGGTTTTAGGGGCTCACAGTAGGGGGTTAGTTTATGTAGATGGCGGCGGGGTCCGGGAGCGGCGGTTTAGGAGTTTATAACTTTATTAGGGATTTCGGGGGGGGGGGGGATCGCGGTTGACAGGTAGATAGACATTGCGCATGCGTTAGGTGTTAGGTTTATTTTCTAGTTAGTTTAGGGAGTTACGGGGCTCCAATAGTCAGCGTAAGGCTTCTTACGGCTGCTTTTTGTGGCGAGGTGAAAATGGAGTAAGTTTTCTCCATTTTCGCCACGTAAGTCCTTACGCTGCATATTGGATACCAAACTGCGCTGGTTTGGTATACCTGCCTATGGCCCAAAAAACTACGGACGACGGCAGAAATATACGCGCGTAACTTCTAGGTTACGCCGTATATAGGATACCAAATCAGCGTAAATATTGGCGTCGCCGGCTTTTGCGGGCGACGATTTATATCGGATCGACCCCCTGGGGCGCGATCCGATATAGATCGCAGTTTGCGGCGCAAGCGAGGGAACCGGCGTCGCCCGCAGTTTCAGCTCGCAACTCGAGCTATCCCATATAAGTCGCCGTCAGATGCTAACGTGCCGTAAGTCTCACAAACCAGCGATGTCCAGAAATCTGCGCAAGTACAAATTTCTGGCGTCGCCAGTGACTTGCGCCACGTTAGAAACTGCCGGCGCCTATAAAACCTGACTAAAGTCTAAAACACCCGCACTGTCTAACACGCCTCCCTAACATAGCCCGCACTGTCTAACACGCCTCCCTAACATAGCCCGCACTGTCTAACCCTCTATCCGCTATCCCCCCTCACTAGCCTAACAATAAAAAGCTATTAACCCCTAAACCGCCGCTCCCGTACCCCGCCGCCAGCTATATTATATCTATAACCCCCTAATGTAAGCCCCTTACACCGCCGCCATCTCTATTAAAATGATTAACCCCTAATTTAATCTACCTACCCCGCCGCCAGCTATATTATCTATATTAACCCTAAGTATATTATAGTTAATATAGGTATTACATTATATATATTAACTATATTAACCCTAATTATATTAGGGTTAATATAGTTAATATAGTTACTATAGTATTTATATTAACTATATTAACTCTATCTAACCCTAACACCCCTAACTAAATTTATATTAAATTAATCTAATTCATTTATAAACTAAAATATTCCTATTTAAATCTAAATACTTACCTATAAAATAAACCCTAAGATAGCTACAATATAATTAATAATTACATTGTAGCTATGTTAGGGTTAATATTTATTTTACAGGTAAATTGTTAATTATTTTAACTAGGTATAATAGATATTAAATAGTTATTAACTATTTAATATCTACCTAGTTAAAATAATTACCCATTACCTGTAAAATAAATCCTAACCTAAGTTACAAATACACCTACACTATCAATAAATTTAATAAACTACAAACATCTATCTAAAAATACAATTAAATTAACTAAACTAAATTACAAAAAAAACAAAACACTAAATTACAAAAAATAAAAAAAAGATTACAAGATTTTTAAGCTAATTACACCTATTCTAAGCCCCCTAATAAAATAATAAACCCCCAAAATAAAAAAAATTCCCTGCCCTATTCTAAATTAAACAAATTTCAAAGCTCTTTACCTTACCAGCCCTTAAAAGGGCCTTTTGTGGGGCATGCCCCAAAGAATTCAGCACTTTTGCATACAACAAATACAATCCCCCCCCCCATTACAACCCACCACCCACATACCCCTATTCTAAAACCACCCAAACCCCCCTTAAAAAAGCCTAACACTACCCCCCTGAAGATCTCCCTACCTTGTCTTCACCACACCGGGCCGAACTCCTGATCCGATCCGGGCGATGTCTTCCTCCAAGCGGCAAAGAAGAATTCTTCCTCCGGCGATGTCTTCCTCCAAGTGGCAAAGAAGAATTCTTCCTCCGGCGACGTCTTCCTCCAAGCGGCAGCAAAGTCTTCATTCTTCCGGCGGCATCTTCAATCTTCTTTCTTCGCTCCGCCGCCGCGGAGCATCCATCCAGGCCGACGACTGAACGACGAATGAGGTACCTTTAAATGACGTCATCCAAGATGGCGTCCGCCGAATTCCGATTGGCTGATAGGATTCTATCAGCCAATCGGAATTAAGTTAAAAAAATCTGATTGGCTGATTGAATCAGCCAATCAGATTCAAGTTCAATCCGATTGGCTGATCCAATCAGCCAATCAGATTGAGCTCGCATTCTATTGGCTGTTCCGATCAATCGGAATTCGGCGGACGCCATCTTGGATGACGTCATTTAAAGGTACCTCATTCGTCGTTCAGTCGTCGGCCTGGATGGATGCTCCGCGGCGGCGGAGCGAAGAAAGAAGATTGAAGATGCCGCCGGAAGAATGAAGACTTTGCTGCCGCTTGGAGGAAGACGTCGCCGGAGGAAGAATTCTTCTTTGCCGCTTGGAGGAAGACATCGCCGGAGGAAGAATTCTTCTTTGCCGCTTGGAGGAAGACATCGCCCGGATCGGATCAGGAGTTCGGCCCGGTGTGGTGAAGACAAGGTAGGGAGATCTTCAGGGGGGTAGTGTTAGGCTTTTTTAAGGGGGGTTTGGGTGGTTTTAGAATAGGGGTATGTGGGTGGTGGGTTGTAATGGGGGGGGGGATTGTATTTGTTGTATGCAAAAGAGCTGAATTCTTTGGGGCATGCCCCACAAAAGGCCCTTTTAAGGGCTGGTAAGGTAAAGAGCTTTGAAATTTGTTTAATTTAGAATAGGGCAGGGAATTTTTTTTATTTTGGGGGTTTATTATTTTATTAGGGGGCTTAGAATAGGTGTAATTAGCTTAAAAATCTTGTAATCTTTTTTTATTTTTTGTAATTTAGTGTTTTGTTTTTTTTGTAATTTAGTTTAGTTAATTTAATTGTATTTTTAGATAGATGTTTGTAGTTTATTAAATTTATTGATAGTGTAGGTGTATTTGTAACTTAGGTTAGGATTTATTTTACAGGTAATTGGGTAATTATTTTAACTAGGTAGATATTAAATAGTTAATAACTATTTAATATCTATTATACCTAGTTAAAATAATTAACAATTTACCTGTAAAATAAATATTAACCCTAACATAGCTACAATGTAATTATTAATTATATTGTAGCTATCTTAGGGTTTATTTTATAGGTAAGTATTTAGATTTAAATAGGAATATTTTAGTTTATAAATGAATTAGATTAATTTAATATAAATTTAGTTAGGGGTGTTAGGGTTAGATAGAGTTAATATAGTTAATATAAATACTATAGTAACTATATTAACTATATTAACCCTAATATAATTAGGGTTAATATAGTTAATATATATAATGTAATAACTATATTAACTATAATATACTTAGGGTTAATATAGATAACATAGCTGGCGGCGGGGTAGGTAGATTAAATTAGGGGTTAATAATTTTTATATAGGTGGCGGCGGTGTAAGGGGTCAGATTACGGGATAGATAAGGTAGATGACAGCGGTGTAAGGGGTTCTAATTAGGGGATAGATAAGGTAGATGGCGGCGGTTTTAGGGGCTCACAGTAGGGGGTTAGTTTATGTAGATGGCGGCGGGGTCCGGGAGCGGCGGTTTAGGGGGTAATAACTTTATTAGGGATTTCGGGGGGGGGTGGATCGCGGTTGACAGGGAGATAGACATTGCGCATGCGTTAGGTGTTAGGTTTATTTTAGAAGATTGCGGTTGACAGGGAGATAGACATTGCGCATGCGTTAGGTGTTAGGTTTATTTTAGCAGCCAGTTTAGGAAGTTACGGGGCTCCAATAGTCAGCGTAAGGCTTCTTACGGCTGCTTTTTGTGGCGAGGTGAAAATGGAGTAAGTTTTCTCCATTTTCGCCACGTAAGTCCTTACGCTGCATATTGGATACCAAACTGCGCGGGTTTGGTATACCTGCCTATGGCCCAAAAAACTGCGGGCGACGGCAGAAATATACGGGCGTAACTTCTAGGTTACGCCGTATATGTGATACCAAACCCGCGCAAATATTGGCGTCGCCGGCTTTTGCGGGCGACGATTTATATCGGATCGACCCCCTGAAGTTACACCCTTGCACATTCATCAAGCAGGAGAAGAACACTGAGTTTGCTTGTGCTTTGTGAATTTGCTTAATACATTGAAACGCAAGTCTGAGACTGTATTTTAAAATATCTTTGTAAGAATCCTCACATCTGAAAATACAGGTAATGAAAACAGCAGCCAAATAAGTGTAATTTAACCCTTTTAATACTTTTAAAGCCACATTCCTGTTATGTATATACAGATAGAGAAGCAATCTGCCAGGAACGAATAGCAGCTCCGTAGTTTGTGCTATGGCTTGGTTACCACCCGGGAGAAGCTTTTTTTTAACCCAATCGTGTTTTCACAGAGGAGAACTTTCTTGAAGCAGGGGTCAAGTCCTACAAATAAAAGTGCGGGAACTTACCAAGACTTCCACTTTCATCATAATTAATATGGTTTTATATATATACACACACACACTGTATTTATATGTATATAATCTATACACTAAGGTTAATGAAAGCAAATTAAAACCAATGAAGGGCTGAATGGTTGCCTTTGGGCCTGAGGATCCATGGTTACATTTTTACATAGCAGGGGTGACATTTTTATTTGAAATTTAGGATTCAACTGATACATGAAGGGGCATTTGTTTATAGATGATGTTAAATAATCCAAAAAGCTAATGGACTTAGTAAAATGTTAGGAACTGTTACTCCCTGGATGTCAGGATGTGCAAGGTTCTGTAATGTAAACATCTGATATCATAATCTTGACAGGGTTTGTGTGTGCACTCACTCTGCAGTAAAAAACAATGCTAATGTGATTTAAAGTAAAATTATGGTCACAAGGTGTCTTAGTGTCATTTTCTTTTACCATTAACACATATACCAAGTAAATGTAAAGCAACACTGGCAGAGGAAGCAGAAGGCATGAGGGCACAGTAACATTGAAAGCAGAACAGGTCACCTTGCACTTCGGTATGAAACTGATAAGGTTGAATTTGCAGCAAATACATTATCTTTCACAGATCAGCATTCTGCAAAGAATCTGGCCTGCTTACCTTAAATTGATACACATACAACATAGATAAACAGACAGCACATACTATTGATCTATAAAATAAAGTAAGGCTTATCCTACTACAAGATGTTTCACAAACACCTTTAATTGCAAGGACTATTTTCCTGTGTGTGTAAACATGTATTTCCCTTGCAAACCTCATCCCAACTATCTCTGGAAGAACTAAAAGAAATTCCAATCAGTAATGAAGCAGGATGCTGGAAGGACATGACTCTTCCCTGCTTGATGAGCACATTTTTTCTTTGGTGAAACACTGAACTTTTTAAAAACAACTTTAAAATAACTAAACTAGACACACATGAATACCTGCTGTTTAATGTCAGCCTCGTCATTGAGGTGCAGCCATATCCCTTTAAGCACATTGGGCAAGGAGTCCACGTTTGGTTTCCCCACCACACTTAGGGAGACTTTCCCCAGGGTCAAAATACAAGTACATACAGAAAGAGAAGCGGGAGGGCGGACAGCAGATTAGGGGTTAATAATATTTAAACAGTGTTTGCGATGCGGGAGGGCGGCAGTTTAGGGGTTAATACGTTTATTATAGTTTTGATGATGTCGGGGAGCAGCGGAATAGGGGTTAATACATTTTTTAAGTGGCAGCGATGTCCGGAGCGGCAGATTAGGGGTTAATTAATTTATTATAGTGTTTGCGATGTGGGAGGGCCTCGGTTTAGGGGTTAATAGGTAGTTTATGGGTGTTAGTGTACTTTTTAACACTTTAGTTATGAGTTTTATGCTACAGCTTTGTAATGTAAAACTCATAACTACTGACTTTAGATGGCGGTACGAATCTTGTGGTTATAGGGTGTAACGCTCACTTTTTGGCCTCCCAGGCAAACTTGTAATACCGGCGCTATGGGAGTCCCATTGAAAAAGGACTTTTTTTAAAGTGCGGTACTGATGTTGCGTGACGGCCAAAAAGGTGTGCGGTACACCTATACCTGCAAGACTTGTAATAGCGGCGTTAGGGAAAAAGCAGCGTTATGAAGCATAACCATGCTTTTTCACTCATAACGCAAAACTCGTAATCTAGCTGATTGCTAGCTAAGGGGTTTTAGGTCAACCATTGTTAGCAATGACTGAGGGTAGTTGCAGTTATTTTTAAAGGGTGAGGGCTTAATTCAGACATTACATGATATTGAGGCCATTTTAACTAATGCTTATGGGGAGAATTTGGTTAGGGTTTATTGTGTTAGGAAAGGATTGAGTCAGATGTTAGGGTTAGTAGTAAAGTAAAATTTAAACCTAAATGGATTGGATAGATCATTAAGTTTTAAACAACAACAATTTTCTTCTATTATCAATTTTGCTTACAGTAGTGTTCTTAGTATAATTTCTTAAAGAATAATCCTAGGTGAGTTCAGGAATGTGCTTGTTTCTTTAGCCATCTGGCTGCGGTGTTTGCAACATTGTTTATCGCAATGTTATACATAGTTATAAATATTGCTGCCATAGATTGCTAAAGACACATGCATGCTCCTGAGCTGCTATCAGCCTATCTAGATTTACTCTTTGACAAAGCATACCAAGAGGACAGAGCATTTGATAACAGAAGAAAATTGAAAGGTTGTATACAATTGCATGCTCTACCTGAATCTTGACATTTTAATTTTGACTTTACTGTCCCTTTAAGGTTAATTCCTTTGTGAGAGATTGGGTCGGTATGGTGGTGAAGGGAAATTGCATCATGGAGGCATTGAGTCAGCACTGTTATGATAAAAAGGTGATAGAGGAGCTGGACTAGTAAGGTTTGCATATTTTATAGTGCGGATTTTGGTAAAGCGTGACTGGGTTATTTATTGTGGATGAGACAGCATTTAGGTTTATTTGTTGAGTGTAGATTTATGGAACAAATGTTGCTACTGTCAGTTGTACAGGATCTAGCCCTATATGTTTTTATTACATTATGTAACGTGTTGTAATCCTAGCGATGTAAAGGTGTTGCAAGGGATGTGGAAGTAGGAGGGAATATAAAAAGCACTAAAGAGACAGCTTGCTCATGATAACATTTCTCACTATTTTAGCCTGTTAATTTCTCTGTATGTCACTGGGAATGTTACTGTCATTGAGACAAAACCTTATATGTTGCTTTGAGGAAAAGTAACATAATTTACCATCAGCAGATGCCAGAACAGTCACTTATTGTTATTGTTTTGTACCAAGCTGCCCAATGAAGGATCAGCATATTTTTATTTAGAGTGACCATTTCATTTCTAGGAGCAAACCTTGTTATTTTTTATTCTAGAATGTTAGCTGTGTGACATTAAAGGCTGAAGGAATATGAATTAAGGAAATAGCGTAAAGACAAAGATATATCAGAGCGCCAACAGGTGAAGGCAGGGTCCTAGTAAACCAAATATTAACTTTCCAAGTATTTGGCAGGTGTATTTATTAAAATAAGAACAGCTGGTTCGTTAAAACCTGATATTATACATTACCAGTGAAGATGACAAATAAAAAATATAATATACAATGTAAAATTACAACGTGCAGGATATTAGATATACAAAATATTAAAATATTAAAATATAATGTAAAATAGGTATGTCTCTCATGGATCCATGTTAACAGTCTAGTACATACAATAAACCATTTGTTGACCTCGGTACTGATGGATTTACTATGTTGTACTAGCCTAACCTTTGGTAAATCCATCAGTACCGAGGTCAACGAATGGTTTATTGTATGTACTAGACTGTTAACATGGATCCATGAGGGACATACCAATTTTACATTATATTTTAATATTTTGTATATCTAATATCCTGCACATTGTAATTTTACATTGTATATTTTATTTTTTATTTGTCATCTTCACTGGTAATGTATAATATCAGGTTTTAACGAACCAGCTGTTCTTATTTTAATAAATACACCTGCCAAATACTTGGAAAGTTAATATTTGGTTTACTAGGACCCTGCCTTCACCTGTTGGCGCTCTGATATATCTTTGTCTTTACGCGATTTCCTTTTTGACCACTAGGGGTCAATTTATCTGAGCTAAGGGTCATTTTCAGCAGGCGCTTGGTGAATTTTTCTAATTAGAATTAAGGAAATACTTCTGTATTATTATGCCTATGTAAAAAAAGAGGGAAGCATTCGTTTTATATAAATATCTACAAGAAAACAGCTGAGCACATAATTTGTCACTTTACAGCACACACTCAAAAGGACACAGCTTTAACAAAAACACACAATTTGCTTTGCATTATTTTGCCTCAGGTTTGATGTCTAAGACAAATGTGCAAACTGACCTAGCTCTTTCAAAATAATTATGTAATACAGCGGATATAGGACTCAGCATAATAAGATTTCACATTTGTTTAAGGGCTTCTTTAAATATATAGAGATAAAATGTTTTTTTTTTTTTTTGTTTTTTTTTTTTAAACTGGAGACAGAAAAGGTAGTCAGTCAGCAAATGATTTAAACTGTGGGGAAAGTTTGCTGCACAGAAAGTATGGTAGATCTGTGGTAAAGCCTTTTATCAACAGTGATAAAGATGCAAACTGTAAGTGATTATAAATAATGCAGAATTTTTAATGTAAATGAAGGATTCTAAAGTACAAAGGATATTTTAGGTATCAGTCAGTGAGAAAAAATGAAGTAGGGCCATGTGTCTGCTGCTTATCACAAGCTACTTACTTTTCCCCATATGGAGTGCCTCAGTCTGCCTGTGCCCTCTCTGCAAACAAAAGTTAACAGACATCAGGATAACTTTGTTCCTGTGGTATTGATGTATCTGCAAATCAGTAACTTAGTAAACAGTGGCTGTAGATGATTAAAATGTATCTAAGTGGAATGTGAGTACCAGGCACAAACCATACACACAAACATACACACTTACACAAACATACACACAAACATACACACATACACAAACATGCACACTCACACAAACATACACACACATACACACACTCACACAAACATACACACACATACACACACAAACATACACACACACAAACATACACACTCACACAAACATACACAAACATACACACACACACAAACATACACACTCACACAAACATACACACACATACACACACAAACATACACACACACAAACATACACACTCACACAAACATACACACACATACACACACATACACACACACAAACATACACACACACACAAACATACACACACATAAACATGCACACTCACACAAACATACACACACATACACACACAAACATACACACACACAAACATACACACATACAAACATACAGACACATACACACTCATAAACACACACACATGCATACACACAAGCTCACTCACACATGTACATGCACACACATACACACAAATATGCATACACACACAAACATACACACAAATACACACACACAAACATACACACTCACACAAACATACACACACATACACACACACACAAACATACACACACATACAAACATACACACACACACACACGCATGTACATGCACACACATACACACAAATATGCATACACGCACATATACACACAGACATACACAAACATATACACACATACACACACACACGCACACACTTCTGTGCAGGTTAGATAACAGAAATATTACTCAAAACTACAAACGCACAATTGTTCCTCATCAAAGTAAGAGTTAAATTTCTCTCTGATGAAATCCAAGGTCAAGTCAAAGTCATACTCTACTAGACAAATGCAAAGATAACATAGGTCAGGTGACTTAAGAGTAGATTACAAAAGTTCATACTCAGACCCAAAAATATGTTATCAGCCGCAAAGTTCTGTTTAACTAAGACTCATTGTGCTGTCATAACCTAAACATGTGAAAATGTTTGTGGAAGTGCAGCACTTTAATAATCCCACTCTGTATAAAATGAACATTCTCCATGTAACTCATTTAATAGCCATGCATATAAAGTTTATAATTCCCACTCAGGAGCTTATTTTTTAAGTAAACCAATAAGCCATTATACCACAAAACCACATTTCAAACTACTGCTTCCTCCATAGCCTGAAGTTTTAAGTAAATCCGTATCAATATTAGAAGCCTAGATTTTTATTTTGCAAATGGAAACACTTTAATAAGCCTCACAGCATATGTGCGTATGCCGCTGAAAATATTTACTGGAAGTATTATTGCTAATGGAAGTGTAATGCAAAATATGCTTCTATTTTAAAATGAAATGCACCCATGCACATTTCAATTTTGACTTTTCTATCCCTTTAATGTCACTAAAACAATTTTAGCTCACCCAATACTTTTAATGGGTAGTGAAGAGAGAGCTATTAGTATGCTCATTTCGCTCACTTTACAAATAGTGAGTTAAGTAGTGCGCTTGAGCACACTTCAAAATACCGCTGTAAAATTTAGTGATATTTGCGACCAGAAGTTAACCATTATTATTAACAGTATAGCATAATACTATAAAAATAAAGATCTCTCTCTTGTTAAGTGTATCCAGTCCACGGATCATCCATTACTTGTGGGATATTCTCCTTCCCAACAGGAAGTTGCAAGAGGATCACCCACAGCAGAGCTGCTATATAGCTCCTCCCCTCACTGCCATATCCAGTCATTCTCTTGCAACTCTCAACAAAGATGGACGTAGTAAGAGGAGAGTGGTGTATTATAGTTAGTTTTTTAACTTCAATCAAGATTTTGTTATTTTTAAATGGTACCGGAGTGTACTGTTTCATCTCAGGCAGCATTAGAAGAAGAATCTGCCTGTGATTTCTATGATCTTAGCAGAAGTAACTAAGATCCTTTGCTGTTCTCACATATTCTGAGGAGTGAGGTAACTTCAGAGGGGGAATAGCGTGCAGGTTTTCCTGTAATAAGGTATGTGCAGTTAACATATTTCTAGGGATGGAATTTGCTAGAAAAATGCTGCTGATACCGGATTAATGTAAGTTAAGCCTTAAATGCAGTGATAGTGACTGGTATCAGGCTTTTTAACAGAGATACATACTCTTATAAAAGTGTAATATAAAACATTTGCTATCATGTTAATCGTTTTTATATATGTTTGGTGACAAAACTTATTGGGGCCTAGTTTTTTTTTCCACATGGCTGGCTTGATTTTTGCCTAGTAACAGGCTTTCCACTGTTGCAATATGAGTGGGAAGGGCCTATTTTAGTGCTTTTCTGTGCAGATAGAAATACTGACAGAGACATTCAGCTTCCCTCTGCATGATACAGGACATCTCTGAAGGGCTCAAAAGGCTTCAAAGTCGTGTTTAAGGAGGGTAACAATAACAGTAGACTGTGGCAGTTGTTGTGAATGTGTTTAAAAAACGTTTTTGTCATTTATTATTCGTTTTTTGTTATTAAGGGGTTAATCATCCATTTGCAAGTGGGTGCAATGCTCTGCTGACTTGTTACATACACTGTAAAAATTTTGTTAGTGTAACTGTTTTTTTTCACTGTTATTTCAAAATTTGTCAAAATTTGTTTCTCTTAAAGGCACAGTAACGTTTTTTTATATTGCTTGTTAACTTGCTTTAAAGTGTTTTCCAAGCTTGCTAGTCTCATTGCTAGTCTGTACAAACATGTCTGAAACAGAGGATACTTGTTCATTATGTTTAAAAGCCATGGTGGAGCCCCATAGGAGAATGTGTACTAAATGTATTGATTTCACCTTAAACAGTAAAGATCAGTCTTTATCTATAAAAGAATTGTCACCAGAGGGGTCTGTCGAGGGGGAAGTTATGCCGACTAACTCTCCCCACGTGTCGGACCCTTCGCCTCCCGCTCAAGGGACGCACGCTAATATGGCGCCAAGTACATCAGGGACGCCCATAGCGATTACTTTGTAGGACATGGCTGCAATCATGAATAATACCCTGTCAGAGGTATTATCCAGATTGCCTGAATTGAGGGGCAAGCGCGATAGCTCTGGGGTTAGACGAGATACAGAGCGCGTAGATGCTGTAAGAGCCATGTCTGATACTGCGTCACAATATGCAGAACCTGAGGACGGAGAGCTTCAGTCTGTGGGTGACGTCTCTGAATCGGGGAGACCTGATTCAGAGATTTCTAATTTTAAATTTAAGCTTGAGAACCTCCGTGTATTGCTTGGGGAGGTATTAGCTGCTCTGAATGACTGTGACACAATTGCAGTGCCAGAGAAATTGTGTAGGCTGGATAAATACTATGCAGTGCCGGTGAGTACTGATGTTTTTCCAATACCTAAAAGGCTTACAGAAATTATTAGTAAGGAGTGGGATAGGCCCGGTGTGCCCTTTTCCCCACCTCCTATATTTAGAAAAATGTTTCCAATAGATGCCACTACACGGGACTTATGGCAGACTGTCCCTAAGGTGGAGGGAGCAGTTTCTACTTTAGCAAAGCGTACCACTATCCCGGTTGAGGACAGTTGTGCTTTTTCAGATCCAATGGATAAAAAATTAGAGGGTTACCTTAAGAAAATGTTTATTCAACAAGGTTTTATTTTACAGCCCCTTGCATGCATTGCGCCTGTCACTGCTGTGGCGGCATTCTGGTTTGAGGCCCTGGAAGAGGCCATCCATACAGCTCCATTGACTGAAATTGTTGACAAGCTTAGAACTCTTAAGCTAGCTAACTCATTTGTTTCTGATGCCATTGTTCATTTGATTAAACTAACGGCTAAGAATTCTGGATTCGCCATCCAGGCACGTAGGGCGCTATGGCTCAAATCCTGGTCAGCTGATGTGACTTCAAAGTCTAAATTACTCAACATTCCTTTCAAGGGGCAGACCTTATTTGGGCCTGGTTTGAAAGAAATTATTGCTGACATTACTGGAGGTAAGGGTCATACCCTTCCTCAGGACAGGGCCAAATCAAAGGCCAAACAGTCTAATTTTCGTGCCTTTCGAAATTTCAAGGCAGGTGCAGCATCAACTTCCTCTGCTTCAAAACAAGAGGGAACTTTTGCTCAATCCAAGCAGGCCTGGAAACCTTACCAGTCCTGGAACAAGGGCAAGCAGGCCAGAAAGCCTGCTGCTGCCTCTAAGACAGCATGAAGGAGCGGCCCCCTATCCGACAATGGATCTAGTAGGGGGCAGACTCTCTCTCTTCGCCCAGGCGTGGGCAAGAGATGTTCAGGATCCCTGGGCGTTGGAGATCATCTCAGGGATATCTTCTGGACTTCAAAGCTTCTCCTCCACAAGGGAGATTTCACCTTTCAAGATTATCTGCAAACCAGATAAAGAAAGAGGCATTCCTAAGCTGCGTACAAGATCTCCTTGTAATGGGAGTGATCCATCCAGTTCCGCGGACGGAACAAGGACAGGGGTTTTATTCAAATCTGTTTGTGGTTCCCAAAAAAGAGGGAACCTTCAGACCAATTTTGGATTTAAAGATCCTAAACAAATTCCTCAGAGTTCCGTCATTCAAGATGGAAACTATTCAAACCATTTTACCCATGATCCAAGAGGGTCAGTACATGACCACAGTGGACTTAAAGGGTGCCTACCTTCACATTCCGATTCACAAGAATCATCATCAGTTCCTGAGGTTTGCCTTTCCAGACAGGCATTACCAATTTGTAGCTCTTCCATTCGGGTTGGCTACAGCCCCAAGAATTTTTACAAAGGTTCTGGGCTCACTTCTGGCGGTCCTAAGACATCGCTAGGAGCATAGCGGTGGCTCCTTACCTGGACGATATCCTGATACAGACGTCAAGCTTTCAAATTGCCAAATCTCATACAGAGATAGTTCTGGCATTCCTGAGGTCGCATGGGTGGAAAGTGAACGAAGAAAAGAGTTCTCTATCTCCTCTCACGAGGGTTTCCTTCCTAGGGACTCTAATAGATTCTGTAGAAATGAAAATTTACCTGACGGAGTCCAGGTTATCAAAACTTCTAAATGCTTGCCGTGTTCTTCACTCCATTCCGCGCCCCACGGTGGCTCAGTGCATGGAAGTAATCGGCTTAATGGTAGCAACGATGGACATAGTGCCTGCATCTCAGACTGCTGCAATTATGCATGCTCAGTCAGTGGAATGGGGATTACACAGATTTGTCCCCTCTACTAAATCTGGATAAGGAAACCAGAGATTCTCTTCTCTGGTGGTTATCTCGGGCCCATCTGTCCAAGGGTATGACCTTTCGCAGACCAGATTGGACAATTGTAACAACAGATGCCAGCCTTCTAGGTTGGGGTGCAGTCTGGAACTCCCTGAAGGCTCAGGGTTCATGGACTCAGGAGGAGAAACTCCTCCCAATAAATATTCTGGAGTTAAGAGCAATATTCAATGCTCTTCTGGCTTGGCCTGACCTAGCAACACTGAGGTTCATCAGATTTCAGTCGGACAACATCACGACTGTGGCTTACATCAACCATCAAGGGGGAACCAGGAGTTCCCTAGCGATGTCAGAAGTCTCCAAGATAATTCGCTGGGCAGAGACTCACTCTTGCCACCTGTCAGCGATCCATATCCCAGGTGTAGAGAACTGGGAGGCGGATTTTCTAAGTCGTCAGACTTTTCATCCGGGGGAATGGGAACTCCATCCGGAGGTGTTTGCTCAATTGGTTCTCCGTTGGGGCAAACCAGAATTGGATCTCATGGCGTCTCGCCAGAACGCCAAGCTTCCTTGTTACGGATCCAGGTCCAGAGACCCAGAAGCGGCACTGATAGATGCTCTAGCAGCGCCTTGGTTCTTCAACCTGGCTTATGTGTTTCCACCGTTTCCTCTGCTCCCTCGTCTGATTGCCAAAATCAAAAAGGAAAGAGCATTGGTGATATTGATAGCGCCTGCGTGGCCACGCAGGACCTGGTATGCAGACCTAGTGGACATGTCATCCTTTCCACCATGGACTCTGCCTCTTAGACAAGACCAGTGTTCCCTCTAAGGTGCGCGGCTGCGTGGCCGCGCACCTTCCCTTCTGGTGTAGCGCAGGCAGAATATCAGGCCGCGCAGCACCTGCTGTGAGCAGAAGCAGAGAGAGGAAAATGCCTGAAGAACTAATTTGCCAAGTGCCGCCTGCACTGCGCATTGGACCCAGCAATCTGTCACTCATCTAGCCTGATTCTGTGTTCCAGGGCCGTTTTTAGAGGCGGGCGAAGCAGGCAGTAGCCCGGGGCGCAGAGGGAAAACAAGTTGCAGTTGAAACTCACTGCCGGCTCTATAAGGAAAAGGTTCATTCTTTTTTATAAGATCAATTTGTGGTTGCCCTGCCTATTATATATTGCTTCCAGCCACATGAAGAAGAAAAAAATATATGCATTTTAAATGAGGCTGTACACGAGGTAAACTTAGCGCTCCTGAATGACAGGCCCACCCTTTAAGCGGGGCAAGCAGTGCACAAGTTTGTGGGGCAAAGTGATGCAACAGTGTGCACTGTAGTGCCGCACAGAAGTGGCTACACTAAACCCAAACACACAGTGATGGGCGGCGGCAGATCAGCACTATTCAGACCACGGCTTACAATTGCAATGTTAGGGAAGAGCGACCTCAAGCAGCACATGTGTCCTGTCCTCTTTCTAAAAGCCTGTGCTGTACAGTGAGCAATACAGCGCGGGCTTTTACATAGAAGACAGGGCACATGTGCTGCTTGAGGTCACTCTTCTCTAACTCAGTGCGGTAAGCAGCTCTCCTTACAAGAGTTCTTCAATTGGAGCACCGTCCTACAAGGTGAGGCTAGAGAAGGAGAGCAATCCAGGGAAAATAAATAACACACTTAGTTAAAAGGGCAAGGTGTAGAAAATGCGGCCGAGCAGTTACAGAGCAGGGGATTGCCTTAGCTGCTATTCTTACTATAAATCTTCCCTGTCTCACACACAAGTGCTGCGAGTGCCGGGCTCCCTGCTCTGAAATCAGTGTAGATAGAGTATGAAAGGTCGAAGTTCAGCTGCCGGCCTTATGACCTCCCTCTCTTGCTGTGGCTTTTACTACCTTAGGCATCGGAACCTTCACTAATACAAAACCAGTGGCAGGCAGTGCTGTGTCTTCAATCCCCCCTTCAGTACGGCATTGCACAGGATTCAGGATCAGATAAGTGTCCCTCATAAAATGTGTACAGAATTGGTGATTGTCTTGCTGCACTGTTTCATATGTTTGTATTTTTAGAGGATTTTTTTTTACTTCACTAAACTATTTCTTTAAACTATTTTTTACTTTTTCTTGTGCTACATTCTTTCCCTTTAACTCCTACATGGAAAGCAGTATATGGTAAAAACCTTCTGGGTTTGTCCCAGTGTGTGTGTGTATGTGTGTGTGTGTGTATGTGTGTGTGTATATGTGTGTGTATGTGTGCGTGTATATGTGTGTGTATGTGTGCGTGTATATATGTGTGTGTGTATGTGTGTATATGTGTATGTATATGTCTGTGTATATGTGTGTGTGTATATGAGTATGTATATGTGTATCAGTGTATATCTATGTGTTTTTGAGTATGTGTATCAGTGTATATCTGTTTATGAGTGTGTATGTGTGTATCAGTGTGTATCTGTGTGTTTATGAGTGTGTGTGTATCAGTGTATATGTGTGTGTTTGAGTGTGTGTGTGTGTGTGTATGAGTATGTGTGTGTGTATATCTGTGTGTGTGTATATCTGTGTGTTTATGAGTATGTGTGTGTATGAGTATGTGTGTATCAGTGTATATCTGTTTGTGTGTATGAGTGTGTGTGTATATCTGTGTGTTTATGAGTATGTGTGTGTATGAGTATGTGTGTATCAGTGTATATCTGTTTGTGTGCATGAGTGTGTGTGTATATCTGTGTGTTTATGAGTATGTGTGTATGAGTATGTGTGTATCAGTGTATATCTGTGTGTTTATGAGTGTGTGTGTATGAGTATGTGTGTATCAGTGTATATCTGTTTGTGTGTATGAGTGTGTATCAGTGTATATCTGTGTGTTTATGAGTGTGTGTGTATCAGTGTATATTTGTGTGTTTATGAGTATGTGTGTGTATGTATATATATATATATATATATATATATATATATATATATATATATATATATATATATATATATATATATATTTACACACACACACATATAGGAAACAGTGCAATTTATCTCCTGTTTGCAATTTTTTTTTATAAACGTGACTATTGGAAATTTCCACCATGCCTATAACTTGAAAGTCCCTACTACACCCTATTCTTGTCAGCTGGACCAATTGAATGGCATAAAGTATGCAGTAGCCATGTCTTTTGATTAGGATTTCTGGTGTGGCAAGGTGCATGCAATGAGCATGTGTAGGGTGGCCAGGGTTTTTGTTTGGAGTCTTTGGGCTAATAGGAAATGCAATTTTAGACTGCCCTGTCTTCTAATTTCCTATACATTTTGCTTCCTGTGTGTTTTGTCTTTGTTTTTCTAATATTGAATAAAAATGTTTTGAAAAGAGCATATCTGTACCACTGGGTTATACATGTCCCCTGAGCCAATGGTTGCCAGTCCTCCTCTGTTTGCAGCAGCATAACTGTTTCATGCACAAAGACACAGAATCAGTCAAGGGTGACATTCAAGGTGGGACAGGGACATAACTTCTTTCCCACATATTGCACAATTGTGCATAAGCATTGGTTGCATTAGTAAGGGGGTGGCCAGGCTAGTGTGTTGATATATTATTCAGTAATTTTACTATGGGGGGGCGTCATTTCATTCTCGGACCCAGGCAGCACAATGTCTTTTGCCAGCCCTGTATATATATATATATATATATATATATATATATATATCCACATACATACACACATATATAATATATATATATACACATATACAAATATATATATATAGTGCCGCACACAAGCGGTATCAAGTCCGCACACAGAAAAAAATAATTGCACGCACTGAAAAAAAATTAGAGGGAACATTGGACAAGACCTTCTAATACAAGGTCCTTTCAATCATCCGAATCTACTTTCTCTCAGACTGACTGCATGGAGATTGAACGCTTGATCCTATCAAAGCGTGGCTTCTCCGAGTCAGTAATTGATACCTTAATACAGGCACGAAAGCCTGTCACCAGGAAAATTTACCACAAGATATGGCGTAAATATCTTCATTGGTGTGAATCCAAGAATTACTCATGGAGTAGGGTTAGGATTCCTAGGATATTGTCCTTCCTCCAAGAGGGTTTGGACAAAGGATTATCAGCTAGTTCTTTAAAGGGACAGATTTCTGCTCTGTCTATTCTTTTACACAAGCGTCTGGCAGAAGTTCCAGACGTTCAGGCATTTTGTCAGGCTTTAGTTAGAATTAAGCCTGTGTTTAAACCTGTTGCTCCTCCATGGAGCTTAAACTTGGTTCTTTTGATATCAAACTTCTTTCATGGAAATTTCTTTTTCTGATGGCTATTTCCTCGGCTCGAAGAGTCTCGGAGTTATCTGCCTTACATTGTGATTCTCCTTATCTGATCTTTCATTCAGATAAAGTTGTTCTGCGTACATAACCTGGGTTTTTACCTAAGGTGGTTTCTAACAAGAATATCAATCAAGAGATTGTTGTTCCATCATTATGTCCTAATCCTTCTTCAAAGAAGGAACGTCTTTTGCATAATCTAGACGTAGTCCGTGCCTTGAAGTTTTACTTACAGGCTACTAAAGATTTTCGCCAAACATCTAACCTGTTTGTTGTTTACTCTGGACAGAGGAGAGGTCAGAAGGCCTCGGCAACCTCTCTTTCTTTTTGGCTTCGGAGTATAATCTGTTTAGCCTATGAGACTGCTGGACAGCAGCCTCCTGAAAGGATTACAGCTCATTCTACTAGAGCTGTGGCTTCCACCTGGGCCTTTAAAAATGAGGCCTCTGTTGAACAGATTTGCAAGGCTGCAACTTGGTCTTCCCTTCATACTTTTTCCAAATTTTCCAAATTTGATACTTTTGCTTCTTCGGAGGCTGTTTTTGGGAGAAAGGTTCTACAGGCAGTGGTTCCTTCCGTTTAAGTTCCTGCCTTGTCCCTCCCATCATCCGTGTACTTTAGCTTTGGTATTGGTATCCCACAAGTAATGGATGATCCGTGGACTGGATACACTTAACAAGAGAAAACATTATTTATGCTTACCTGATAAATTTATTTCTCTTGTAGTGTATCCAGTCCACAGCCCGCCCTGTCCTTTTCAGGCAGGTCTAAATTTTAATTAAACTACAGTCACCACTGCACCCTATGGTTTCTCCTTTCTCGGCTTGTTTCGGTCGAATGACTGGATATGGCAGTGAGGGGAGGAGCTATATAGCAGCTCTGCTGTGGGTGATCCTCTTGCAACTTCCTGTTGGGAAGGAGAATATCCCACAGGTAATGGATGATCCGTGGACTGGATACACTACAAGAGAAATAAATTTATCAGCTAAGCATAAATTATGTTTTTCTACTCACATACCAGAAATATCCAACATTAATATTATTGTGCCCGCCCCCTATAGAAGTGTATTATGTGAGGGATTACATTTACCCACATTATCCACCATGCAGATGTTAACATACCCTAGACCAGGGTTCTTCAGTAGTGGGCCGCTAGCACCGTTCCCTCTAAGATAATCACATTCTATTAAATAACAATATATTCAGGTTGGTGCAGTTTTTCTGCCCTCCCCCCCCCATATGGTGTTGCTGTTTCCTTAGAACCATCAGGCTGGGGAACTGTTGCTAGAAGATGAGGAGTGGGTTTTGTGTGGGCAGCTGCAGGCAGCACTGGAGAGCTCGGGCTGCTTGGATAGGTGGAGGAGGGAGCCCGGCCCTGACTCCATGCAAGCCAGTTTATCTGCACTGCCAGGATCTTCCCTGGTTTGACTCAGGCCTACTCCAAGCCCCCTGCTACAGCACTGCACCGGGCTCTCATCCAGAGACTCTTCCAGGTGTGGCTTCACCCACGACATCCCAGTCAGTTGGACCAGCACTGCTGCATAGAGTTCATCAAGCTCGGTGATGGGGAGCAGCACAGGAAGGTCCTGGTGAGTCATTGGCACCCTCTAGCTCTGTTCTCTCACCCTTTCCTCCTCTGTTCTCTCTCCCACCCTCTCCCCCTCTGTTCTCTCTTTGCCTCTGTCCTCTTTCTCGTTCTCCTCCCTCTGTTCTCTCTCTCCCCCTGTTCTCCCTCTGAAAGTGTGTGTGTGTGTGTGGGGGGGGGGGGGGGGTTGTATAAGAGTGTGTGTGTGTTGTATGAGTGTGTGTTGTATGATAGTGTGTGTGATGAGTCTGTATTGTATGAGAGTGTGTGTGCTGTGTCTGTGTTCTATGAGAGTGTGAGTGCTTTGTGTGTTGTATAAGAGTGGGTGTGCTGTGTGTGTTGTATGATAGTGTGTGTGTTGTATGAGAGTGTGTGTATGTATGTTGTATGAGTATGTGTGAGTGTTATTATCTTTTACAATACTTTCAAGTTTGACTACAATTAGGAATAAAGTATGTACACATTTTAGTCACTTTATTGTATATCACTTAAGAAATTTTCAGACCAAACATAAAAATAGGGTCACAAAGGTATGTGGTATAATTGCACTGGGTTTTGAGGAAAAAAGTTTGAAGAACCCTGCCCTAGACTATTGCTCGAACAGTAAAAAATAATAAGTTATGGAAACAGTCAGTGGGCACAGTCATGTAACCTACTTACTTGACTGCTTTGCTGAAAAGTTTTACTTTAAACTGTTTTCATATTTGACAACTATGTGTATCCCTTGGAGTGTGTGTAAGAGGCATTAATACAGGCATCATTTCAGGTATTGAAATAGTTTTTTAAAATATACACATTTTAATCGTAATTTTTGGCTTTTTGTTGACTCTGAGGCCCCGATGTTCAAAACATCGAGAGACCGCACGTCGGAATATTCCAAAAAAGTGGCATGTCTGAGTGATGCTGACGAGCAGCAATGTCGCTCCCAAAGAAGTCAATGGGAGCGTGACATCGCCGCTTATTTGGCATTTTACTGCAGGGGGCTCTATTCAAAGTGTGCCTACACTGCGCAAACAGTGTGCTCGCTGACACTAAAATTAGTTTTGTGTAGGCACACTTCAAATATTGCCATGGGGACCTAAGTTTTACAACACCTACTCCAACCAGCTCAGGCGATGTTGTCTCAGCAGCTGATAGCTGGGGAGACAAACATGGTCGCTACCCTCCTCACAACCTGCAATTTGTTGCTTTGAACATATCGATCTTGTGTCGATGAATTCAAACCAAAGTACAGGCTACTCTCACTAGCACACCACGATAACTCCCCCTGAACGCCTAAATCTATGTCACGGCTACCCTACACTCCTCCTACACTGCCTCGCTACCTCCCACCGACCGCCTACACCTATGCCACAGTTAACCTACACTCCCCCTGCACCGCGCCCAGCTAACTCCCCCTTTCCCCCCGGAACGTCCTGCTAAGTCCCTAATACCACCTATACTTACGTAATGTCTAACCAACACTGCCCTGTAACGCCCTATATAACTGCATACTGTCAAAATATAAATCACTATAATAAACTATGCTATAAATCATAATCCTCCTAATTATAACTTTGAAGCTATGTCGCTAAAGTAATCATCAATCTTTAAATAATGTGTCATAGAGACTGCCAGAGGACCGACAAAACCTCTCCAGTCTATCCGGGCTCCTGGAACTCAGCGCCGGACCTTTTCTATTGGATGATTCAAATTAAAAATTTTAAAAAATCTTGCTATTGGTTGAGTCAAGCGGGATTAAGTGGTACCTTTATATATTATGGTTCCGCGCTTCCGGAATTTCAGTGTGTGGTGGTGATCACATGAAGAGGAGGGCTCCCTGAAGAGAGCCAAAGAACCAAAGATTGTGGAGCGGATGCGGCGGAAAAGGCCGCGGAAGTACACCTCCGTGAAGATAGGCTCTGGCGCCTGGACCTTGGATGAAGAGGGCCCAATGTCGGATCAAGAGGAGCCGGAGTCCACATCAACTGTGAGTAATACTTTTGGGGTTAGATAGTTTTTTTTTTTTTAAGAATAGGGTTTGTTATTTTTAATTTAATTTTGTAGGCTAGGTTTTTTATAGTTAGATTTTGATATTTTGGGGGGTAGAAGTTTATGGGGCATGTAGTTTAGTATTAGATATAATGATTTTTTATTTTGGATAATGGAGCTGATTTTTTTGTAACAGCTTTTTTTTTTGTAAATTAGTGGGGTTAGTTTACAGGGGTGGTTTAGTTTAGAGGGGGTAGTTTAGAGGGGTGTTAGCTTTTAGGTAGCGTAGGTTAGATTTCGTTTGGGTTTTTGCGGTTTAGGTTTTTTATTTTTTACTTACATTTTTTAATTTTATATTTCTAACTTATGGGGTTTAGTTTAGAGGGGGGTTAGGGGATAGGTTAGTTTGCGTTTGGGGTTTATGGTGGCATAGGGGTTAATAGTTGATTGCGGTGGGTATATGGCAGTATAGGGGTTAATAGTTAGATATTTGCAGTGGGTATATGGCAGCATAGGGGTTAATATATACTTGTGGTGGGTATGTGGTGGCATAGGGGTTAATAGATAGTTGATTGTGGTGGGTATATGGTGGCATAGGGGTTAATAGTTAGCGACAGGGGTTAATAGTTGATTTCAGTGGGTATGTGGTGGCATAGAGGTTAATAGTTAGTTGACTGCAGTGGGTATATGGTGGCATAGGGGTTAATAGTTAGATACTAGCGGTGGGTATGTGGCAGCATAGGGGTTAATAGTTAGTGACAGGGGTTAATAGTTGATTACAGTGGGTATGTGGTGGCATAGGGGTTAATAGTTGATTGCAGTGGGTATATGGTGGTATAGGGATTAATAGTTAGATACTAGCGGTGGGTATGTGACAGCATAGGGGTTAATAGTTGATTGTGGTGGGTATATGGCGGCATAGGGGTTAATAGTTAGATACTTGCGGTGGTTATGTGGTGGTTTAGATGTTTATTATTTTAGTGTAAGTTTGCGATCGTGGGGGACTTCGGTTTAGGGATATTAGGATTAGCAGTTAGGCAGACGTCAGTTTTATTCTAGTGATCATTTATTATACATTGCCAATATGGTCGGCGATGCTGGGTGTTGCCTAAGCCAACATCGCCGACCAATGGCATGTATAGTAAACACCTCTCGGCACTCCTGCTATGTGGGGCGCTTAGAATATTCTGTCAAGCTTGTTCAACATAGCAGCGCATCACTTGGCCTAAGAGAGACCATTTTATTCCCCTTTTATCATGGGTTAGGTATTTGGTGATGCTACCTTAGACGTTTTGCAATGCTCTGTAAGTAATGATGGAGTTAAACACTTGCTTTCACACAGAGAGTACTCTTAAGTTTCAGTGGAAGGAGCACCCAGTTTGTTTGCCAACCTGTTCTATTTATTTACAGAATCAATTGCAGATGAAACCTGACCCTGCCCTTTCCTCACCTTTCCTCTGAGACTACAGTAAGGTGTTGCAAGAATTTAAAGTTGTAGGTCTTGTGGAAAAGTTTGCAACCTGGTGTGCAAAATGCATGTGGGAAGTATTATTAGAAAATGTGTTTTAGTTTGCAGTTGACCAATCTTACTAATAATAAAGGTCACTGTGCTAAACTAGCATTTGGTTAAAAAGGTTAAAGCATTTGTGGATTTTGACCTTAAACTACTCATTAACTACTTGTGCTTAAGAAAAAAAAAGCCCAAATGAAGTCAATTTCCTTCTAAAAATCTTCGGGTTTTTTTCAATTTCTGTATCAAAACCGAAACAAAAATCGGATTTATTAAAGGGACATGAAACCCAAATATTTTATTTCATGATTCAGACAGAGCATACAATTAAAAATGTCCAATTTACTTCTATTATCAAATTTACTTCTTTCCAATGATATTCTTTGTTGAAGAGATACCTGGGTAGGTATAACTGAACACTACATGACAGGAAATAGTGTTGCCACTATTGCAAATGGATCATATTCTTGCAAAACTACTGCCATATAGTGCTCCAGACACATGCATGCTCCTGAGCTTATGTCCCTGCTTTTCGACAAAAGATACCAAGAGAATGAAGAAAATGGCACAATAGAAGTAAACTAGAAATTTGTTTAAAATTGCATGCTCCATGAAGGAAATAATACTTTATGCGAGGGTTAGGAGGGATGCGGATCATCGCTGGAGGGAGCGGGAGCGGGAGGGACTTCTACTCAGCTAAGTTGGTGGCGTGGGATGGTTAGGAGGCAGGTGGGTGGGCGGATCATCGCTGGAGGGGGGCAGGAGCAGGTGGGACCTCTACGCTACAGAAAAAAACAAACAGTTGAGAGTGGCAGGGAGGAGGGATGAGGGAGAGGTGATTTTTGCCCGTGTAACGTGCTTTAAGACTAGTTGGAAATAAATGATCATTTAAAATCAGTGCTACACTACAAAGCTGTAGCATAAAACTCATAACTAAAGTGCAAAAAGTACACTAACACCCATAAACTACCTATTAACCCCTAAACCGAGGCCCTACCGCATCCCAAACACTAAAATAAATTTATTAACCCCTAATCTGCCGCTCCGGACATCGCAGCCACTAGAATAAACATATTAAGCCCTAAACTGCCGCACTCCCGCATCGTAAACACTAGTTAAATATTATTAACCCCTAATCTGCTGTCCCTAACATCGCCGCCACCTACCTACATTTATTAACCCCTAATCTGCCGCCCCCAACATTGCCGCCACTATACTAAATTTGTTAACCCCTAAACCTAAGACTAACCCTAACACGCCCTAACTTAAATATAATTAAAATAAATCTAAATAAAACCTACAATCATTACCTAAATAATTCCTATTTAAAACTAAATACTTACCTGTAAAATAAACCCTAAGGCCTAGATTTGGAGTTTGGCGTTAGCCGTGAAAACCAGCGTTAGAGGCTCCTAACGCTGGTTTTAGGCTAACTCCAGTATTTGGAGTCACTCAAAATAGGGTCTAACGCTTACTTTTCAGCCGTGACTTTTCCATACCGCAGATCCCCTTACGTCAATTGCGTATCCTATCTTTTCAATGGGATCTTTCTAACTCCGGTATTTAGAGTCGTGTCTGAAGTGAGCGTTAGACATCTAACGACAAAACTCCAGCCGCAGGAAAAAAGTCAGTAGTTAAGAGCTTTCTGGGCTAATGCCGGTTCATAAAGCTCTTAACTACTGTACTCTAAAGTACACTAACACCCATAAACTACCTATGTACCCCTAAACTGAGGCCCCCCACATCGCCGCCACTCGATTAAATTTTTTTAACCCCTAATCTGCCGACCGCCACCTATGTTATACTTATGTACCCCTAATCTGCTGCCCCTAACACCGCCGACCCCTATATTATATTTATTAACCCCTAATCTGCCCCCCACAACGTCGCCTCCACCTGCCTACACTTATTAACCCCTAATCTGCCGAGCGGACCGCACCGCTACTATTATAAAGTTATTAACCCCTAATCCGCCTCACTAACCCTATAATAAATAGCATTAACCCCTAATCTGCCCTCCCTAACATCGCCAACACCTAACTTCAATTATTAACCCCTAATCTGCCGACCGGAGCTCACCGCTATTCTAATAAATGTTTTAACCCCTAAAGCTAAGTCTAACCCTAACACTAACACCCCCCTAAGTTAAATATAATTTTAATCAAACGAAATTAATTAACTCTTATTAAATAAATTATTCCTATTTAAAGCTAAATACTTACCTGTAAAATAAACCCTAATATAGCTACAATATAACGAATAATTACATTGTAGCTATTTTAGGATTAATATTTATTTTACAGGCAACTTTGTAATTATTTTAACCAGGTACAATAGCTATTTAATAGTTAAGAACTATTTAATAGCTAAAATAGTTAAAATAATTACAAATTTACCTGTAAAATAAATCCTAACCTAAGTTACAATTAAACCTACCACTACACTATCAATAAATTAATTAAATAAAATACCTATAATTATCTACAATTAAACCTACCACTACACTATCAATAAATAAATTAAATAAAATACCTACAATTATACCTAACACTACACTATCAATAAATAAATTAAATACAATACCTACAAATAACTACAATGAAATAAACTATCTAAAGTACAAAAAATAAAAAAGAACTAAGTTACAAAAAATAAAAAAATATTTACAAACATAAGAAAAATATTACAATTTTAAACTAATTACACCTACTCTAAGCCCCCTAATAAAATAAAAAAGACCCCAAAATAACAAAATGCCCTACCCTATTCTAAATTACTACATTTCAAAGCTCTTTTACCTTGCCAGCCCTGAATAGGGCCCTTTGCGGGGCATGCCCCAAGAAATTCAGCTCTTTTGCCTGTAAAAAAAAAACATACAATACCCCCCCCAACATTACAACCCACCACCCACATACCCCTAATCTAACCCAAACCCCCCTTAAATAAACCTAACACTAAGCCCCTGAAGATCTTCCTACCTTGTCTTCACCCTACCAGGTTCACCGATCCGTCCTGAAGAGCTCCTCCGAGGTCCTGATCCAAGCCCAAGCGGGGGGCTGAAGAGGTCCATGATCTGGCTGAAGTCTTCATCCAAGCGGGAGCTGAAGAGGTCCATGATCCGGCTGAAGTCTTCATCCAAGCGGGAGCTGAAGAGGTCCATGATCCGGATGAAGTCTTCATCCAAGCGGGAGCTGAAGAGGTCCATGATCCGGATGAAGTCTTCTATCAACGGCTTCTTCAATCTTCTTTCTTCCGGATCCATCTTGCAAACCTCCGACGCGGAACATCCTCTTCTCCCGACGCCTACTAGCCGAATGACGGTTCCTTTAAGGGACGTCATCCAAGATGGCGTCCCTCGAATTCCGATTGGCTGATAGGATTCTATCAGCCAATCGGAATTAAGGTAGGAATATTCTGATTGGCTGATGGAATCAGCCAATCAGAATCAAGATCAATCCGATTGACTGATCCAATCAGCCAATCAAATTGAGCTCGCATTCTATTGGCTAATCGGAACAGCCAATAGAATGCAAGCTCAATCTGATTGGCTGATCGAATCAGCCAATCGGATTGAACTTGATTCTGATTGGCTGATTCCATCAGCCAATCAGAATATTCCTACCTTAATTCCGATTGGCTGATAGAATCCTATCAGCCAATCGGAATTCGAGGGACGCCATCTTGGATGACGTCCCTTAAAGGAACCGTCATTCGGCTAGTAGGCGTCGGGAGAAGAGGATGTTCCGCGTCGGAGGTCTGCAAGATGGATCCGGAAGAAAGAAGATTGAAGAAGCCGTTGATAGAAGACTTCATCCGGATCATGGACCTCTTCAGCTCCCGCTTGGATGAAGACTTCAGCCGGATCATGGACCTCTTCAGCCCCCCGCTTGGGCTTGGATCAGGACATCGGAGGAGCTCTTCAGGACGGATCGGTGAACCTGGTAGGGTGAAGACAAGGTAGGAAGATCTTCAGGGGCTTAGTGTTAGGTTTATTTAAGGGGGGTTTGGGTTAGATTAGGGGTATGTGGGTGGTGGGTTGTAATGTTGGGGGGGGGTATTGTATGTTTTTTTTTACAGGCAAAAGAGCTGAATTTCTTGGGGCATGCCCCGCAAAGGGCCCTGTTCAGGGCTGGTAAGGTAAAAGAGCTTTGAAATGTAGTAATTTAGAATAGGGTAGGGCATTTTGTTATTTTGGGGGTCTTTGTTATTTTATTAGGGGGCTTAGAGTAGGTGTAATTAGTTTAAAATTGTTGTAATATTTTTCTTATGTTTGTAAATATTTTTTTATTTTTTGTAACTTAGTTCTTTTTTATTTTTTGTACTTTACATAGTTTATTTCATTGTAGTTATTTGTAGGTATTGTATTTAATTTATTTATTGATAGTGTAGTGGTAGGTTTAATTGTAGATAATTATAGGTATTTTATTTAATTAATTTATTGATAGTGTAGTGTTAGGTTTAATTGTAACTTAGGTTAGGATTTATTTTACAGGTAATTTTGTAATTATTTTAACTAGGTAACTATTAAATAGTTCTTAACTATTTAATAGCTATTGTACCTGGTTAAAATAATTACAAAGTTGCCTGTAAAATAAATATTAATCCTAAAATAGCTACAATGTAATTATAATTTATATTGTAGCTATATTAGGATTTATTTTACAGGTAAGTATTTAGCTTTAAATAGGAATAATTTATTTAATAAGAGCTAATTAATTTCGTTAGATTAAAATTATATTTAAGTTAGGGGGGTGTTAGTGTTAGGGTTAGACTTAGCTTTAGGGGTTAATACATTTATTATAGTAGCGGTGAGCTCCGGTCGGCAGATTAGGGGTTAATGTTTGAAGTTAGGTGTCGGCGATGTTAGGGAGGGCAGATTAGGGGTTAATACTATTTATTATAGGGTTAGTGATGCGGATTAGGGGTTAATAACTTTATTATAGTAGCGCTCAGGTCCGCTCGGCAGATTAGGGGTTAATAAGTGTAGGCAGGTGGAGGCGACGTTGAGGGGGGCAGATTAGGGGTTAATAAATATAATATAGGGGTCGGCGATGTTAGGGCAGCAGATTAGGGGTACATAAGGATAATGTAGGTAGCGGCAGTTTACGGAGCGGCAGATTAGGGTTTAAAAATAATATGCAGGGGTCAGCGATAGCGGGGGCGGCAGATTAGGGGTTAATAAGTGTAAGGTTAGGGGTGTTTAGACTCGGGGTACATGTTAGAGTGTTAGGTGCAGACGTAGGAAGTGTTTCCCCATAGCAAACAATGGGGCTGCATTAAGAGCTGAACACAGCTTTTTTTCAGGTGTTAGTTTTTTTTCCAGCTCAAACAGCCCCATTGTTTCCTATGGGGGAATCGTGCACGAGCACGTTTTTGAGGCTGGCCGCTTGCGTAAGCAACTCTGGTATCGAGAGTTGAAGCTGCGTTAAAAATGCTCTACGCTCCTTTTTTGGAGCCTAACGCAGCCTTTTTGTGGACTCTCAATACCAGAGTTATTTTTATGGTGCGGCCAGAAAAAAGCCGGCGTTAGCTACGCGGGTCGTTACCGACAAAACTCTAAATCTAGGCCTAAGCTAGCTACAATATAACTAATAGTTACATTGTAGTTAGCTTAGGGTTTATTTTTATTTTACAGGCAAGTTTGTATTTATTTTAACTAGGTAGAATAGTTACTAAATAGTTATTAACTATTTACTAACTACCTAGTTAAAATAAGTACACATTTACCTGTAAAATAAAACCTAACCTGTTTTACACTAACACCTAACCTTACACTACAATTAAAGGGACAGTCTACCATAGAATTGTTATTGTTTTAAAAGATAGATAATCCCTTTATTACCCATTCCCCAGTTTTGCATAACGAACACAGTTATATTAATATACTTTTTACCTCTGTGATTGCCTTGTATCTAGGAACCTTCTTCCAGCCCCCTGATCACATGACTGTGACTGTTTATTATCTATTGTCTTAAATTTAGCATTGCTTTGTGCTAAATCTTAAATAACCCTCTGTGCCTGAACACAGTGTTATCTATATGGCCCACGTGTACTTTCTGTCTCTTTGTGTTGAAAAGAGATTTAAAAAGAATGTTAAAAGAGGCAGCCCTCAAAGGCTTATAAATTAGCATATGAGCCTACCTATGTTTAGTTTAAACTAAGAATACCAAGAGAAAAAAGCAAATTTGATGATAAAAGTAAATTGGAAAGTTGATAAAAATTACAAGTTCTATCTGAATAATGAAAGTTTAATTTATACTAGACTGTCCCTTTAACTAAATTACCTAAATTAAATACAATTAACTAAATTAAATACAAATACCTAAATTACAACAAAAAAACACTAAATTACACAAAAAAAAGACAAGATATTTAAACTAATTACACCTAATCTAATAGCCCTATCAAAATAAAAAAAGCCCACCCAAAATAAAAAAACCCCTAGCCTAAACTAAACTACCAATAGCACTTAAATGGCCTTTTGCAGGACATTGTCCCAAAGAAATCAGCTCTTTTACCTGTAAAACAATACAAACAACCCCCCAACAGTAAAACCCACCACCTAAACAACCAACCCCCCAAATAAAACCCTAACTAAAAAACCTAAGCTCCCCATTGCCCTGAAAAGGGCATTTGGATGGGCATTGCCCTTAAAATGGCATTTAGCTCTATTGCTGCCTAAAGTCCCTAATTTAAAACTGAAACCCACCCAATAAACCCTTAAAAAAACCTAACACTATTTTAGGGGCCACAACTATGCAGATAACATACATTTTCGATGCCTAGGATACACCTAGTTTCTCACAATGTGAGAGGATTAAACTCCGATATCAAACGCAGGGTGGCTATGGACCATTATCTTAGACTTCAAGCTAATGTTCTTTTTCTGCAAGAGACTCATCTAACACACACAAATATCCCTAGATATTGGTCGCAGGCATTCCCGCTACGACTGAAACAAAAAAAAGAGGTGTATCTATACTTATTCATTCATCTTTAAATTTTATACACGAATCTACCTTAGCGGACACAGAAGGCAGATATTTAATAGTGAAAGGGCAACTAGACGACTCTGATATCATTTTTTGTAACATTTATGCCCCAAATGACAATCAGCAAACATTCTTTAAAACTATTTCTCATTTATTAACAAACTGGTCTCAACATAGAGTAATATTGGCAGGGGACTTCAATATCAATTTGACACCTATCATGACATACCCTCCTCGAATTCAAAGCTGAACAATAAGCAACATTGCCACAATAAGATTGTTAGATCTATCCAAGATAGACTTATCCCCCACACCCTTACAGACACTTGGAAATTCTTATATGGGGAAACTAACAACACCACATTTTATTCGGCTGCACATACGTTATTGTAACAATCAACTCACTTGTAATTGTAACAACCAAGATATCATGTAAAATTGAGGATGTGTTACAAGAGTTGAGGATGACAGTACACTATATGCTTTTAGTGAACTGTATAACACTTGTTGTTAATTTTGCCGGACAGCTAGCTCCCAGTAACTGGAGTGTCTATTAGTGGGAGTTTGACTTTGGCAGGTATTCGTAGCAATGGATATACAGAGATAAACAGTACTGCAGAGGTTAATTATATATCAGGATGCAGTTAGTAGAAAGAGACCAGGGTTAAATGCAAGCAGCTTCAGTTTACAAATCTTACACTTGTAGTATGTTTAAGTGTACTTCAGAAGATAGTTGCACAGTGTGTTTATGAAAGTTTATACAGCACCTGTCCAGAAGTCGCTGAATGAGATTTCCCCTTTAAGCAAACTGCAGCTGCTGTGAGTGCGATGAGTGCAGCACAGAGATCCGGTCCCAATGAGCTTGGTGAGCAGTGTGAACGCTGTGGTCCCTGCGTTTCCTGTTTGCTGAGTGGCGTGTCACGCCAGGTTGTTAGGAATACTCACAAGCAGACCCTGGATGGGGAAGGTGTGGAGTGAAGTCCTGCTGCAGATATGTAATGTCAGCTCCGGCTGAAATAGAGGTATGCTGATAGAAAAGGAAATAAATACACAGTTTAAATCCTGTTATGCTGTAGAAAAGGTAAGGACTGGAACTGTAGCTATTACACTTCAATAAACCAGCAAAGGACCATGGGAGGAAGCAGGTTTATATTGGTTTCAGGTAGGAAGTTAACAAGATGTAAAAGGTGGTATATAGTATTTGCTTGACACATTTAAGGTGGAATAGGAGGATCATGACACATCCCCCCCCCAAAGATCCATCAAGAAGGGATCAGGGTGCGGGACGATTGGGATGGCGCCTATGAAAGAGAGACACCAGCTGGGGAGCCGAGAGGTTGGCTGCAGGCTCCCAAGAATCTTCAGAGGAATCCAATCCAGCCCAATGGACAAGGTACTGCAGTTGTCCATTGCATCGACGAGAGTCCAAAACCGAATGTACTTCATATTCAGGATCCGGCGTCGGGGACACCAGAGCAGGAAGAGGCAGAAGACGAGAGGTATCACAGGGTTTGATCAATGATATATGAAAAGTCGGGTGGATGCGGTAAGTAGCAGGGAGCTGTAAGGTAACAGTAAGTGGGTTGCGAATGGCTACAATTGGAAAAGGACCAACAAAGAGATTGTTAAACTTCCTGCATGGTGAGGGTATTCTAAGATTTTTTGTGCTCAACCAAACCATGTCCCCAACCTTGTAATTAGGTTGTGGACGATGCTGTAAATCATAGTAGCGCTTTTGAGAAGCTTGTGCATGCTTGATATTGCTTTGGACCACATTGTATGTTAGTTTAATAGAATTGATGAGATCATTAACCTGAGGACAAGGAGTGTGAGAGGAAGATAAGGGATGGAAACGTGGATGGAGTCCTGAGTTGATATAGAAAGGTGAAAATCCGGTAGAAGAGTTAGTAGTATTATTGTATACGAATTCCGCTTGAGGTATGAAGGAGACCCATGATTCGTGGGTGCTAGAGCAGAAGCATCTTAAGTACTGTTCTAGCCACTGGTTGGTCCTCTCACAGAGACCATTTGACTGAGGGTGGTATGAGGTGGTGAGATGTTGCTGAATGGAAAGAGAGGAACAGAGAAATTTCCAAAACTTTGAGGTGAACTACGAGCCTCTGTCACTCAATACAGATGTAGGTAATCCGTGAAGGCGCACAACCTCTTTGATAAACAGCTCGGCGGTTTGTTGTGCTGTAGGGAGAGAGTCAGTTGGTATGAAATGAGCCATATGAGAAAATAGATCCACTACGACAAATATGGCAGTCTTTCCTTGGGATTTAGGGAGGTCAACGATAAAGTCCATAGAGAGGCTTTTCCATGGGCAATCTGGAATGGGTAGATTTTGTAATAGGCCAATAGGCAATTGGTGTGAAGGCTTAGAGGTCTGACAGGTGGGGCAGGACTTGATATAGGCTTTTACTGAGTGTTTCATGGAGGGCCACCAAAAATGTCTTTGTAGGAGATCCAGTGTCTTTTGTACACCTAAGTGTCCAGCCAGTGTAGAATCATGTGTGAGTTGTAAAGCCTTGTCACGGAGAGAGGGAGGTATATAAAACTTAGAGTTGTTACATAGGATACCATTGTCATCCATAGATAAAGTGTAGGAACTTGTAGTGGGATCCAATTGTTGTTGGGTTTTGAGCTCTGAAAAATCCTTGGACATGAAACAAATGAAGGATGTTTTAGGGATTATAGTTGTGTAGGAAGGATCAGAGTGGGGCTTATGGTCCTTGCGTGAGAGTGCGTCAGCTTTACCGTTTTTTGAACCGGGGCGGTAGCTTATGGTAAAATTGAACCGGGAGAAGTAGAGGCTCCAACGAAGTTGGCGAGCAGAGAGAGTGCGATTGGTTTGGAGGTATTGGAGATTTTTGTGATCGGTGAGAATAGTTATAGGGTGTTCTGCCCCCTCCAGTAAGTGTCTCCACTGATCAAAGGATGACTTGATGGCTAATAACTCTTTTTCCCCTGTGGGGTAATTCAACTCAGCGGGTGTTAAAAGTCTGGAGAAATAACAAACAGGATGGATCTGTTTGTCAGGAGAGGACCTTTGAGAAAGAACTGAACCGATGGCATATTCGGAAGCGTCAACTTCTAATATGAACTGAGCTTTGCTGTTTGGTAATTGAAGAATAGGTGATGACACAAACAGGGACTTGAGGTCATTGAAGGCTTTTTGAGACTGGGGGGTCCAGAGGAAAGGTTTTGTCGTCTTAGTGAGATTTGTTAATGGCTTAGTGATAGCTGCAAAATTATGGATAAAGCGCCTGTAAAAGTTTGCAAAGCCTAAGAAGCGTTGTACTTCTTTGATAGTGGTTGGTGTAGGCCAAGATGTGATGGCTTTGATTTTATTGTCTTCAATCATAATGGTACTTTGACTGATACGGTAACCTAGGAATGAGACCTCTGTAACATGGAAGAGACATTTCTCTAATTTTACGTAAAGACTATGTGACCTTAGTCTGGACAACACTTGCCTGACATGTATGACATGTTCTGAAAGGGAAGAAGAATAGATTAGAATATCGTCAAGATAGACCACCAGAAAAGTGTCTAAGATGTCCCTAAAGATATCGTTGATAAAATTCTGGAATGTCGCTGGGGCGTTGCACAGACCGAATGGCATAACAGTATATTCAAAAAGACCATACCTAGTCCTAAATGCTGTCAGCCACTCGTCCCCGGACCTTATTCTAACAAGGTTGTATGCGCCCCTAAGGTCTAGTTTAGTAAATATAGTAGCGCCACTCAACCTCTCAACCAATTCTGGGATTAGAGGTAGCGGGTACCTGTTCTTTATCGTGCGTTTATTTAATTCACGATAATCTATAATAGGGCGCAAGGACCCGTCCTTGTTTTTTACAAAAAAGATGCCGGCACCGGCAGGGGAAGTGGAGGGACGGATGAAACCTTTTTTTAAATTATCAGTTATGTAGTTTTTTAAATGTTGTAACTCAGGTCTGGACAGGGGATAGATATGGCCGTAGGGAATGGTGGCTCCAGGTAACAGGTCAATGGGGCAATCGTAGGACCTGTGTGGAGGTAATGACTCGGCCTCTTTCTGATCAAAGACATCAGAGAAATCTGAATACTGAGGAGGAATAGAAGGAGCAGAGGTAGAGAGTAAATGAGCAGTTGGAAAACAGGTCTTAGAGCAGTAAGAAGAGGGAAAGGATAGAGTAAGTATGTCCCAATGCACCGAGGGTTGGTGTAACTGTAACCAGGTAATTCCCAGAACTATAGGATAGAGAGGGGATGATATGATTTCAAAGGTAATGGTCTCAGAATGACCAGAGGGAGCAGTAACCAGTAAGGGAATAGTCTGTTGCATGACAGGACCAGATGGTAGATGTGAACCGTCAATAACTTTGAGAGGCAGAGGTGTGCTTTTGAAAGAAGAAGGTATTTTATTAACAGTGACTAAACTCAAATCAATAAAGTTGGCACATGCTCCGGTATCTATGATGGCTTCACACTTTATCCTGTGTTGTTCCCACTGCAAGGATAAGGGTAATGTTATATAGGCAGTGGCAATATTTTTTGTGTTTAGGCAATGGTTGTAAGGGTGTACCTTACCTATCTTCTGTTTGAATAGTAGTGGACACTCCTTAACAACATGGTCTGCTGATGCGCAATACATGCACAAATTTAATGTACGGCGTCTCAATTTCTCTTGTGGAGAGAGGGGTCCACGTAGAAAACTAATGTCCATAGGTTTCTCAGGTGGTGAAGTAGATGGCGTCTGTAAAACCCTGCGCTGAGGGGGGTTAGAGGGGCTTTTTTCTTGCCTCCTCTCCTTAAGTCTACGGTCAATAGTAGTGGTAAGGATGTACAGTTCTTCCAGGCGGTCTGGAATACCTACTCTGGCGAGTTCATCCTTAATGTCTTCGGATAAACCAAGGCGATACTGGTTTTTCAGAGAAACCTCATTCCAGAGGGAATCTCTGGCCCATATCCTAAATCGAGTGATATACTCTTCAACTGGGGCTTTAAGCTGTTTTAAACCTCTGAGTTTGCCCTCAGCTGTAATCTGGCGGTAGGGATCATCATAAAGAGAGGAGAGGGCTTTAAGGAAGCAGTCCAGGGAATTCAGTATTGGGTCTTGTGACTCATAGAAAGAGTCAGCCCAGACCCTTGGCTCTCCCCTAAGGTATGATAGGATGGTTAGTACTTTGGCCCTGTCAGTGGGGTAGGTCCTAGGGCGTAAATCGAAAAGCAATAAGCATGTATTACGAAATTGACGAAAAGTGGAGCGGTCCCCTGAGAACTTTTCGGGGTATGAAACCTGGGGTTCAGCATGATGGTCATTTCCAGAATTTCTATTTGATAGCACTTCCCTTAAGTAGGCTTTAAGGCTTTGATTTTCCACCTGCAAATCCCTGAAAGCCTGGGTTAGGTTATCCAGCCTTTGATTTAGGCTGTGTAGCTGGGGAGTGACGTCAGTGGGCTCCATGGCTACTATATATGGCTGGTTTATTATGTAACAATCAACTCACTTGTAATTGTAACAACCAAGATATCATGTAAAAATGAGGATGTGTTACAAGAGTTGAGGATGACAGTACACTATATGCTTTTAGTGAACTGTATAACACTTGTTGTTAATTTTGCCGGACAGCTAGCTCCCAGTAACTGGAGTGTCTATTAGTGGGAGTTTGACTATGGCAGGTATTCGTAGCAATGGATATACAGAGATAAACAGTACTGCAGAGGTTAATTATATATCAGGATGCAGTTAGTAGAAAGAGACCAGGGTTAAATGCAAGCAGCTTCAGTTTACAAACAGTAATGCAGAGGTTAATTGTATTTCAGGATGCAGTTAGTAGAGAGAGTTCACGGTTAAATGCAAGCAGCTTCACTATACAAATCTTACACTTGTAGTATGTTTAATTGTACTTCAGAAGAGAGTTGCACAGTGTGTTTATGAAAGTTTATACAGCACCTGTCCAGAAGTTGCTGAATGAGATTTCCCCTTTAGGCAAACTGCAGCTGCTGTGAGTGCGATGAGTGCAGCACAGAGATCCGGTCCCAATGAGCTTGGTGAGCAGTGTGAACGCTGTGGTCCCTGCGTTTCCTGTTTGCTGAGTGGCGTGTCACGCCAGATTGTTAGGAATACTCACAAGAAGACCCTGGATGGGTTAGGTGTGGAGTGAAGTCCTGCTGCAGATATGTAATGTCAGCTCCGGCTGAAATAGAGGTATGCTGATAGAAAAGGAAATAAATACACAGTTTAAATCCTGTTATGCTGTAGAAAAGGTAAGGACTGGAACTGTAGCTATTACACTTCAATAAACCAGCAAAGGACCATGGGAGGAAGCAGGTTTATATTGGGTTAAGGTAGGAAGTTAACAAGATGTAAAGGTGGTATATAGTATTTGCTTGACACATTTAAGGTGGAATAGGAGGATCATGACAGTTATATACAAGAATAGACTACATATTAATTAGCCAAATTTACTAACTACCTAGTTAAAATAAGTACAAATTTACCTGTAAAATAAAACCTAACCTGTCTTACACTAACACCTAACCTTACACTACAATTAAATAAATTACCTAAATTAATTACAATTAACTAAATTAAATACAAATACCTAAATAACAACAAAAAACCCCCACTAAATTACACAAAATAAAAAACAAATGACAAGATATTTAAACTAATTACACCTAATCTAATAGCCCTATCAAAATAAAAAAAGCCCCCCCAAAATAAAAAAAACCCTAGCCTAAACTAAACTACCAATAGCGCTTAAAATGGCCTTTTGCAGGACATTGCCCCAAAGAAATCAGCTCTTTTACCTGTAAAAAAATACAAACAACCCCCCAACGGTAAAACCCACCACCTAAACAATCAACCCCCCAAATAAAACCCTAACTAAAAAAACCTAAGCTCCCCATTGCAATGAAAAGGGCATTTGGATGGGCATTGCCCTTAAAAGGGCATTTAGCTCTATTGCTGCCTAAAGTCCCTAATTTAAAACTAAAACCCACCCAATAAACCCTTAAAAAAACCTAACACTATTTTAGGGGCCATAACTATGCAGATAACATACATTTTCGATGCCTAGGATACACCTAGTTTCTCACAATGTGAGAGGATTAAACTCCGATATCAAACGCAGGGTGGCTATGGCCCATTATCTTAGACTTCAAGCTAATGTTCTTTTTCTGCAAGAGACTCATCTAACACACACAAATATCCCTAGATATTGGTCGCGGTCGTTCCCGCTACACTATCATGCTACGACTGAAACAAAAAAAAGAGGTGTATCTATACTTATTCATTCATCTTTAAATTTTATACACAAATCTACCTTAGCGGACACAGAAGGCAGATATTTAATAGTGAAAGGGCAACTAGACGACTCTGATATCATTTTTTGTAACATTTATGCCCCAAATGACAATCAGCATACATTCTTTAAAACTATTTCTTATTTATTAACAAACTGGTCTCAACATAGAGTAATATTGGCAGGGGACTTCAATATCAATTTGATACCTATCATACCCTCCTCGAATTCAAAGCTGAACAATAAGCAACATTGCCATAATAAGATTGTTAGATCTATCCAAGATACACTTATCCCCCACAACCTTACAGACACTTGGAAATTCTTATATGGGGAAACTAACAACACCACATTTTATTCGGCTGCACATAAGTTATATACGAGAATAGACTACATATTAGTTAGCCAAATTCTGCTTCCACTGGCTCTGTCATCGGATATTCACTCCTGTACATGGTCTGACCATTTCCCAATCTCAATCCATCTAGATGGGGTTCAGGACCCTAAAAGATCTAGAACCTGGACTTTTGATCCGAGTTTGCTTAGGGACAAACATATTCTGGATAAAATGGGTGAACTATTAACTGAATTCTGGAAGATTAATACTCACTCCACTACTAACCCCTTACACACCTGGGCAGCACATAAAGCATACATGAGAGGGCTCTTGATTCAGACTAAGTCCCGCTCACTAAATCATAAAAAAACTTTGATATCTCAGCTTCAAAACAAAATAAAAATGCTAGAAACACAACATAAACATACCCAAAACTTATATACTTTAAAAGAACTTAACAAAAAAAGAGACAACTTAAATGGTATTTTGAATTCTATGGCAGCTAGGGCAATACTGAAACTGAAGACACAATACTATGTGTTCGCTAACAAACCTGACAAATTACTAGCTCACAAAATTCACGAACGGTGTAAGGCCTCTGCCATACTAACTATAATCAATACACAAGGTGTCCCAATATCCCACCCCCAGGAAATTGTTGATATCTTTGCAGAATTCTATGGGAAACTATACGACGATAAGAAGGTTACTCACACACCCCAGACAGAATCCGCCACTATAGACTTTCTCACAGAAGCTAAATTGAACACAATCTCAGACGAAGACAGGGACCTATTAAACTCCCAGATTTCACCATTAGAGGTGTCATTAGCTATTAAAGACCTTAAGAAGGGCAAGGCCCCTGGCCCAGACGGGTTTCCAGGGGAATATTATAAATTATTAAAATCCATATTAATTCCCCAATTAACTAACTTTTGTAATCACATCTTAACAGGTCTCCCGATTCCAACAGAACTTCTAATGGCTAAAATTGTGGTAATCCCTAAACCAGGCAGAAACCCAAAATATTGCTCAAACTACCGCCCCATCTCACTTATCAATCAGGACCTTAAAATCTTCACTAAAATTCTCGCCAACCGTCTTAAATCGATATTGCCCCGTCTGGTCCACCCTGACCAGGTCGGTTTCATAAAAGATAGGGAAGCCCCAGATAATATCAGACGCATAATAGATTCCATATATTACTTATTTGAATCCAAAACGCCTTCTCTGCTCCTATCGCTGGATGCAGAGAAGGCGTTTGATAGAATTGATTGGAAATACCTACTACAGGTGCTTCAGAACATGGGATTCAGAGGCCCTTTTATAACTGCAATCAAGATGATATATTCTAACCCCTCAGCACAAGTTACAGCAACAGGGTACAAGTCTAAAATTTTCCCCATTCTAAATGGAACTTGCCAGGGGTGCCCTCTGTCACCCCTCTTGTTTGCTCTTTGCATAGAACCCCTAGCAGCTCGGATTAGAGACTCCCCAGATATCTCAGGATTCAAACTCAGCTCCACTGAATACAAATTGCTGTTGTTCGCGGATGACATCTTATTAACGATCGCCAAGCCACTTGTCTCACTCCCTAATCTATACCAATTATTAGATAACTTTTCAGCTATCTCAGGTTACAAAATTAACCTAGAAAAATGCGAAGCCCTCCCTATTATTTTGCCATCCCATACACAAAAGCTAATAGAATTAAATTTCACCATGAAATGGGCCACGCACACTATTAAATATTTAGGCATAAACCTAACAAACCAATTTAACCAACTATATAAATTTAATTACTTACCTTTGTTTAAAGATATTCGTCAAGACCTTCAAAAATGGTCGCAATACTCCTTTTCATGGTACGTGCGAAAGGCTGCGGTTAAGATCAATGTTTTGCCACGCTTGCTGTATCTTTTTAGAGCACTCCCGATTAAAATTCCACTTACAGAGCTAGTTCTGGTTCAATCAGACCTGATTAGATTTATTAGAGGGAAAAAATCCCCTAGGATACCAGTGACTATTTTGACGAGACATAGAACATACGGGGGGTTGGGGTCCCCAACCTCATTGACTATTATCAGGCAGCGAGATTAGCCCAAACAGTACTTTTAGATAAACCTAATATTGATACCTTTTGGCCAACTCTTGAAGCTGAAATGGGAGGCTGGAACCTTCCAGCAGACATTTTATGGGACGAAGGGTCACATACATCCATTAAACAACAGATCAAACCTCCTACTCTAGACTCCACTCTCTTATCTTGGAATAAAGTTGCCAAAACAACTAAGCTAAAACCACTACACTCCCAATCTATGCCAATTAGATACCTTCTACCTCAAGAATATCGCTTACTAGTAGACAAATGGAGTAATAAAGGTCTTCATAGAGTCGTGGACCTAATGAGCAACAATGGAATCTTAACATTCAGTCAGATGCAGGATAAAATTACACCTCTAATATTAAATTGTTTTTTATATCTTCAAATATTATCCGCCCTTAAGGAATTTCAAAAGACTGCTATAAATCAAACCACCACAACACTAGAGATCAAATGTAAGGCTCCCCACAGAACGAAACATACTATTTCGAGGTTATATTTCGCTATACAGTCATCCCATACACAAGCTAAATCTCAACTAATCTGAAATTGGTAGAGGGACTTGGGAATGGAGATGGACATGCAGAAATGGGTCGACATATTTAGTGAGACAGATAAGGGACTACTAAGTGTGGACTTTAGGGAAAATGCACTTCAAACTACCTTTCATTGGCACTTAACCCCACTTCAGACGGCACATATGTCCCCTACAGGGAGTAGATTATGTTATAGAGGATGCAATACTCTAGGAACTTATTCGCACCTATGGTGGGAATGCGACAAAGTCAAACATGTCTGGAATAATCTTTCTTTTTTAATAAGCAATACCTTGGATGTAAATATCCAACTTACACAGGCCCAGGCATTATTACATGACCGATTTCCTAACTTCAACAAACCAATTAACGTATTTATTAAGATCTTATGTACCGTTACAAGATCCTGTATAGCCAGATACTGGAAAACTGGATCCCTTACATGGCAGGAGATTTTAAATAAAATTAATGCAACATATTCTATGTATGAATCAGCATCCTGGATCTTAGATAATAAGGACGCAGTTGACAGGGTTTGGTTTTACTGGGTGCTAAATGGGAGGCCTACCACTACCCATAATCCCACATAAGTAACCTATATCATACTTTAAACTGATGCCCACCAACCTCATCATCTATGGAACTAAAATATTAACACACCTCTCTGAATCACTATAAAGGTATATATATCAATTGACGCACACATCTTGTACTTTTATGTTATTTCTGTTTTTTTATTTTAAAGTTTACTGTTTCTATGTACTATTGTTAATGTACAGAAAATACTTTTCAATAAAAAGATTTCAACATAAAAAAACCTAACACTAACCCCCGAAGATCAACTTACAGTTTTGAAGACCGGACATCCATCGTCAACAAAGCCGGGAGAAGTCCTCAATAAAGCCAGTAGAAGTCTTCATCCAAGCCGGGAGAGGGGCCCTCCAGAGGGGCAGAAGTCTTCATCCAGATGGCATCTTCTATCTTCATCCATCCAGCGCGGAGCGGGTCCATCTTCAAGACATCCGGCGCGGAGCATCCTCTTCTTCCGACGACTCCCGACGAATGAAGGTTCCTTTAAGTGACGTCATCCAAGATGGCGTCCCTTAGATTCCGATTGGAATTAAGGTTGAAAAAATTGAGCTCACATTCTATTGGCTGATTGGAACAGCCAATAGAATGCAATCTCAATCCTATTGGCTGATTGGATCAGCCAATAGGATTGAAGTTCAATCCCATTGGCTGATTGCATAAGCCAATAGGATTTTTTCAACCTTAATTCCGATTGGCTGATAGAATTCTATCAGCCAATTGGAATCTAAGGGACGCCATCTTGGATGACGTCACTTAAAGGAACCTTCATTTGTCGGGAGTCGTTGGAAGAAGAGGATGCTCCACGCCTGATGTCTTGAAGATGAACCCGCTCCGTGCCGGATGGATGAAGATAGAAGATGCTGTCTGGATGAAGACTTCTGCCCGTCTGGAGGACCACTTTTGCCGGCTTCGATGAGGACTTCTGCCGCTTCGTTGAGGATGGATGTCGGCTCTTCAGAAACTGTAAGTGGATCTTCAGGGGTTAGTGTTAGGCTTTTTTAAGGGTTTATTGGGTGGGTTTTCGTTTTAGATTAGGGTTTGGGCAGCAATAGAGCGAAATGCCCTTTTAAGGGCAATGCCCATCCAAATGCCCTTTTCAGGGCAATAAGGAGCTTAGGTTTTTTTAGTTAGGGTTTTATTTGGGGGGTTGGTTGTGTGGGTGGTGGGTTTTACAGTTGGGGGGGTTGTTTGTATTTTTTTTACAGGAAAAAAAAGAGCTGATTTCTTTGGGGCAATGCCCAGCAAAAGGCCCTTTTTAGGGCTATTGGTAGTTTATTGTGAAAAAATACCAATTGGCGAATAGGTAATAGCATGCGCCTAATGTGTTTCTGGTGTAAAAATAAATATGAAAAAGATGATGATGTGAGGGGTGTGTAAGAGAAAATGGAAATGTGGTATGAGAATGGATTAAATACTCATATTGATTGTGAAAGTATATTATAAAGTGATGTGGATGAGGTTTGCTAGAACAATAATATGTGATGTGCAAAAGAATATAAGAGATAATACCAATGTAATAAGTGTAAAATTCAAAAGCTACGGTGATTGAATCAATTCACATGAAAAGAAAAAATATAAAGAAAAAATATATGGGAAAACAAAAAACAAAAAAATATAATAAATAAATATACTTATAATCAAACAATTGTTTATATAGAAAAAATAGCTTATCGTGATAAGAGTCCCGTAAAATGAAGTGCTGGAAAGTGATGCCAACAAAGTATCAATGTCTCTGAAACAGGGTTTTTGAAGTCCTTATCGCAGTGGAAATGTTTGGAGCCGGAAGGATTCACGGTACAGCAGGCAGCTAGTCTTTTATATGTCTGATCAAAACACAGTCTCTAGAAATAGTAAAAAGAAAGACAGTGCCTCATAGTGCAAGTGGGTTCCAACAGTAATGGGTCACAGTGAGAGAATAACAAGTGGTAATATACTCACAAGGATATTGGCACCTTTGTTGAAAGAGGTGCAAATGAGCAGACTGACATTTAAATCAGCAGTCAGTACGCTGGAGCCGAATGGATTCAAGTTTCCTGGATGGGCCGCTGTGGACTCTCCTCCGTGAGTGAAAGCAGGATCCTCTGGTGTTGTGCTGTATAAGCAAACAGCAAGCGGTTGGTCTCTGCGTATAGTAAACGCTGGAGACAGGAGTGTTTGAAAGGGCAGCCCTCCAAATAGTCGGAGAAATAGTGCTGTCTAAAAATGACAGATAAAACTTGTATACATTTTACCTGATGAAACGACCAGGAGCTTGTGGCCGAGAAACGCGTCCTAAGCTCTCATAATAAAGTGTTTTTAACTTTATTTACTACAGCATTACTTGCTTTTTATTCTGCCTGCCAAGTTTTATCTGTCATTTTTAGACAGCACTATTTCTCCGACTATTTGGAGGGCTGCCCTTTCAAACACTCCTGTCTCCAGCGTTTACTATACGCAGAGACCAACCGCTTGCTGTTTGCTTATACAGCTCAACACCAGAGGATCCTGCTTTCACTCATGGAGGAGAGTCCACAGCGGCCCATCCAGGAAACTTGAATCCATTCGGCTCCAGCGTACTGACTGCTGATTTAAATGTCAGTCTGCTCATTTGCACCTCTTTCAACAAAGGTGCCAATATCCTTGTGAGTATATTACCACTTGTTATTCTCTCACTGTGACCCATTACTTTTGGAACCCACTTGCACTATGAGGCGCTGTCTTTCTTTTTACTATTGGTAGTTCAGTTTAGGCTAGGTTTTTTTTTTTATTTTGGGGGGGCTTTTTTTATTTTGATAGGGCTATTAGATTAGGTTAATTAGTTTAAATATCTTGTAATTTGTTTTTTATTTTGTGTAATTTAGTGTGTTTTTTTTTTGTAATTTAGAAATTTGTATTTAATTTAGTTAATTGTATTTAATTTAGGTAATTTATGTAATTGTACTGTAAGGTTAGGTGTTAGTGTAACACAGGTTAGGTTTTATTTTACAGGTAAATCTGTATTTATTTTAGCCAGGTAGTTATTAAATAGTTAATAACTATTTAGTAACTATTCTACCTAGTTAAAATAAATACAAACTTGCCTGTAAAATAAAAATAAACCCTAAACTAGATACAATGTAACTATTAGTTATATTGTAGTTATCTTAGGGTTTATTTTATAGGTAAGTATTTAGTTTTAAATATGAATAATTTAGGTAATGATAGTAGGTTTTATTTAGATTTATTTTAATTATATTTAAGTTAGTGGGTGTTAGGGTTCAGGTTAGACTTAGGTTTAGGGGTTAATAAATTTAGTATAGTGGCGGTGACGTTGGGGGCAGCAGATTAGGGGTTAATAATTGTAGGTAGGTGGCGGCGACGTTAGGGGTGGCAGGTTAGGGGTTAATAATTGTAGGTAGGTGGCAGCGATGTTAGGGGCGGCAGATTAGGGGTTAGTAATTGTAGGTAGGTGGCGGGGATGTTAGGGGCAGCAGATTAGGGGTTACTAATATTGAAATAATGTTTGTGATGCGGGAGTGCGGCGGTTTAGGGGTTCATATGTTTATTATAGTGGCGGCGATGTCCGGAGCGGCAGATTAGGGGTTAATAAGTATAATGTAGGTGTCGGCAATGTCGGGCGGCAGATTAGGGGTTAATAAGTGTAAGATTAGGGGTGTTTAGACTCGGGGTTCATGTTATGGTGTTAGGTGTAAACATACATTTTCTTTCCAGATAGGAATCAATGGGGCTGCGATACTGAGCTTTACGCTGCTTTATTGCAGGTGTTAGACTTTTTTTTAGCCAGCTCTCCCCATTGATGTCTATGGTGAAATTGTGCACGAGCACGTAAAACCAGCTCACCGCTGACTTAAGCAGCGCTGGTATTGGAGTGCAGTATGGAGCTCAATTTTGCTCTACGCTCACTTCTTGTCTTTTAACACCGGGTTTATAAAAACCTGTAATACCAGCGCTGTAAGTAAGTGAGCAGTGACAATAACGTGCAAGTTAGCACCGCACACCTCATAACGCAAAACTCGTAATCTAGCCGTTAGTTAATAATTGTAAGTTTAATTTAGCTCTATTTTGATTATGTTAAAATTAGGGGGTGTTAAATTTAGGGTTAGGGTTACGTTAGGGTTAGGGGTTAATATAGTTTAATTTAGGTTGTTGCGATGTGGGGGGCTAGCGGTTTAGAGGTTAATAAGTTTATTTAGTGGTAGTGATGTGGGAGGCCAGAGGTTTAGGGCTTAATAACTTTATTTAGTGGTGGAGATGTCAGGGAGCAGCGGAATAGGGGTTAATAGATTTATTATAGTGTGGGCGATGTTGAGGTGCAGGGGAATAGGGGTTAATAACTTTAGTATAGTGGCGGCGATATTGGGAGTGGCAGATTAGGGGTTAATAGCTTTATTTAGGTGGCTGCGATATCAGGAGCGGCAGATTAAGGGTTAGTAACATTATGTAGGTGCCGGCAATGTTGGTGGGGTGCAGATTTGGGGTGCTTTGACGTAGGGTTTATGTTAGGGTGTTAGCTTTAAACGTTATTTTTTTCCCCCCATAGACATAAATGGGGCTGCATTACAGAGCTTTTCTTTCCGCGATCGCAGGTGTTAGGCTTTTTTCTGACCCACTCTTCCCATTGATGTCTATGGGGAAAGCGTGCACAAGTACGTCAAAACAGCGCTTGGATTGTGTGCGGTATGAAGCTCAACGCAGCCATATCGCATGCAGAAGCCGGCTGTTTGAAAACTTGTAATGGCTGCGCTATAGGGGGTTAAATAACACAACTTTTGTTGCATTTGTTAATTTCCCTATAGTGCGCATAACTCGTAATCTAAGTGTTAGTTACATATATATGACAGTCTGATAAATGTTATTATAGTGAGTGCTGGCTTCTTCTATACTGCTTTATGACTGTGACCAGTATGGTGGATGATTTAGGAGATGCTGAGTGAACATACCACTAGAACTGTATACACACTGTGACTTGTAGCTTAGTTTGGTTTCCCTTTGACCAGAACGACATGGAGTATTTTGCAGATGAAGGTGGAAGTTGACAGTGCATTTAGTTGAGAGCCTGCATTACTCATACATCTCCTGGGGATATGCGCTTGTATCGTGACTCAGCAATAAGCCTGCAAGCTTAGGGATCAACTTGCTGAGGCAGGTCTTGCATTACCTATATGCTTCCCTCTATAATCCTACTTCAAAGCATGGACACGTCTTGTAGGAGTGCAGAAGCTGTGTTGCTTGGATTCACATCTCACTTGTAAGTTGTAACTGCATGTTAACAAACTAGAGAAGAAAAAGCATTACACTGTCACACTTAAAGGGACAAGTCAAAATAAACTTTTATGATTCAGATAGAGCAGCAGTTTTAAGACACTTTCCAAGTCACTTCAATTATAACATTTTGCACAGTCTTTTTTTATTCACACTTTTTGGGGAACAAGATGCTAGTGAGCACATGCACAAGCTCACAGGGTATACATATACTAGTCTGTGATTGGCTGATGTCTGTCACATGATACAGGGGGCTGGAAAATTGAAAGAGAAAATAAATATGTAAGAAAAAAATCTACTGCTTATTTGAAATTCAGAGTTGGTGTTAAAATTGTCTTTTTATTATGCACTTTTTTATTATGTAATTCTACTGCATTAAGCGGGCCTTTAAGATATGTTTTACACAGTTCCATGTAAACATAAGTATCTCATCTTTTATGCAAAAGGGGCAGTGAGCAGCTACAAATAAAACATCATTTTATTAAATATACATAAATTCCCATAGTGACACAAAAAGCAACAATAAAATATAAGTAGCATCAAATAGCAAATAAATCCCTCAGTAGTATGAAGTCATATCAATCTCAAAATACACTATGGGGCCGATTTATGTAGGTGCGAGTGGACATGATACGATGTAGCGTATCATGTCCGCCGCACATCGATAAATGCCGACAGCATACACTGGGGCCTATTTATCAAGCTCCGAATGGAGCTTGATGCCCTGTGTTTCTGGCGAGCCTGCAGGCTCGCCAGAAACAGCAGTTATGAAGCAGCGGTCACAAAGACCGCTGCTCCATAACCTGTCCGCCTGCTCTGAGCAGGCGGATAGACATCGCTGGAAATCAACCTGATCGAGTACGATCGGGTTGATTGACACCCCCTGCTGGCGGCCAATTGGCCGCGATTCTGCAGGGGCGGCGTTGCACCAGCAGCTCTTGTGAGCTGGTGGTGCAATGCTGAATACGGCGAGCGTATTGCTCACCGTATTCAGCGAGGTCTGGCGGACCTGATCCGCACTGTCGGATCAGGTCTGCCAGACTTTCATAAATAGGGGCCACAGTCTGCATTTCTCATTGCACAAGCAGTTCTTGTGAACTGCTTGTGCAATGCCGCCCTCTGCAGATTTGCTAGTAGGGGGTGTCAATCAGCCGATCGTATAGGATCGGGCGGATTGAAGACCGCAGGCCTCAGAGGCAGCAGACAGATTATGGTCTTTAGACTGCTGTTTCATAACTGTTGCTTCCGACTGAGGAAGGGGTGAATACCTTGAAACGTCACACTAGTTAAATATACTGTTTGTTTTACAAAACCAGAGAGTGCTTATTTCTTGCTAGTCTATTATTCCTATTTTTGCACCCTGGTGCCTACCTGACCAGTTTGGTGAAAGTGCTTATTAACCTAAAGATATATATATATATATATATATATATATATATATATATATATATATATATATATATACTATATTAAATAAGAATATGTGGTTGTGCACAATTTTTCTCTCAAATTCCAAAACTCTCAAACTGTACTGGCTGCCCCAAATAATTTACAATGCCATGAAAAAGAAGAATTGAGCGAAATAAACGGTCAATCAAAGAGGGACACAAGCCGCACTTAGTTAGTCAGAGTTTTTATTACTATATAGCTCTGAACAACCAACAATCAGGACGTCTACCCTCCACCCTATTCCTTTTAAACCGGAATACACACCAAATAAAATACACAGGTATTGGCTGTCCAGGCTTATAATATGATAAATATTCTTATCAAACTCACATACACCATATACAATGTATCAACTTAACTGCAAATAAAACTGAGGGGGGGAGATTGAAACTTATATATCATCAAAGTCCGTATGTTATTACGGGGCCCCAAAGTTGCAGCTGTTATAGGCAAAGTAGATGTTCAATTTCCAGGCTCTTTAGTGTATACACACGCTCTGGTTCTAAACACAATTCCTTTACATCAACACAGTGCGACAGCTTGATTGCAAAGTTCATACTTGTTATTTCATACTGTGAACAAACTTGTGAGTGATATGCATGCGGTCTCTTTTGAAGATAAACGCACAATGTACCCTGGCGGGACAAACCCGGCTCTCAGCCACAAGACTTCAAAGCCAATACAAAGGACGATTTTTGCAGTTTAGTCGATTAAAGAGTCTTTGTTACTGCAATTGGGCTGCTTCACTTGCTTACCGCCATGTACCCTTCAGCGTTTCCCTGTGAAATCCGAATGCCGCTGGCTCTGTTCTCAGCTGTTCACCTGTCGTGCTTACTCAATCATGACGCGTTTCTCCCCTCCCACATAGGGCTGAGTGTCGGGGCCTCATCAGATGTGTTTCTTAGGGGGTGTGTATCAGGCTTTATATTGCCATTGGTTACTAAAACCTCCCCCTCTCTTTCGCAGCACAATCATACCTACACAGCTTTAAAACAAAACCGTGTCTTCTGACCGGTGTCAAAACCGCATAAAAAAGGAACTGATCATTATTATTTATATTATATACAAACGGCTATACATGGCTTATGCAAACAAAGAATTATATTACAACTTAATATAGATCCTTACAGTTTTATAGTGATATGGCGATAGAGACACCTCCCCAACTAGATCCATTGCTTTTTAGCTACATTGAAGAATCTAGTTCTGATTATATTACCATTATAATCTTTTTTTAGTTGGAGAGAATTACCTATTGGTAAGTTCAATAACCTGCATAATTATGCAGTGTAAAAGACTCTGATACACCTTTGATATCACTGCTTTCTTTTTACAATCTAAACATGTTAATCCAAAGTTAACCCTATTTGCTTCTAAGCATATGTTCTTACTATGTCTTTCTTTATACATTTCAGAGCTTTAAATACAGAAAGTTACTATAAAAAATGTGCATACTCTATTTTTTCATTTAAGCCAATTGGACTTAAGGTATTTAGCCTAAAAATCCACCTTGACTCATGCTGTAAGATTATTCTATCTAAATGGCCACCCCGTCTATTCTGTTTCAACTGTTCAATGCCCATAATTTGCAACTTCGTGTTATCTGAATTGTGATAGAGTTTGAAGTGCCTTGCTACTGGGCTATCTGTGTCCTCATTTTTAATGTCGTCTCTATGCTCTCGAATTCTACTTTTGAACTCTCTAGTAGTTTTCCCTACATAGAATCTGGGGCATGAACAGTTAAGCAGATATATTACATTTTTAGAGGTACATGATATCCTCTCTCTTACATAATACACCTTACTCCTGGTTGGAGTGTTAAATGTGGCAGATCTTTTGACAAACGGGCAATACACACAGTGTCCACAAGGTACACTACCTGCTTTATGTTGTGCTGCTGTTAGCCAGTTTCTGGTTTCCTCTTTTTTTAATTCGCTGTGTACTAGCATATCTTTTATGCTTGGAGCCCTTCTGGCCATTAATAATGGATACTCTGATATGCATCCCCAAAGTGATGCATCATCAGATAATAAATGCCAATGGTTATTAAGGATATGTTTTAACTTCCTCCAATGTGAGTTATATTCCGTAATTAATCTCACTTGTGTGTCACTATTTGATATCTTTTTGGAATATAAGAGGTCAGTTCTACATGTTTTCCTTGCTCTCACCCATGCTTTTGTCACTATTTTTCGAGAGTAGCCCCTTGCTAGAAATCTGTCCGCCATTATTTTTGCCTGTTCTTCAAATACTTTTGTTGAAGAACAGCATCTTTTGAGCCTTAAAAATTGGCCTATAGGTACGCCTCTTTTTTGAGGCTCAGGGTGATGGCTATTCGCCTGCAGCAAACTATTTGTTGCTGTTTGTTTGCGATGAATATTGGTGTGTAGTATGTTATCTTGTTTTGTTATTTTTAAATCAAGAAAAATTGCACTTTCTGTGCTGATGCTATATGTGAGGAATAAGTTTAGATCATTTTTATTCAGAATGTTAACAAAATCATGAACGGACTGTTCATCTCCCTTCCAGAGAACAAGTATGTCGTCCACGAACCTCAACCAGAGTATGATATGCTTATCAACCCATTCCGAGAGTTTGTGGAAGACATACTTGGTCTCCCAAAAACCTAGGTGCAAACATGCGTACGTTGGTGCGCATGTTGCAACCATGGCTGTTCCTCTCAATTGCCTGAATAGTTTGCCGTCAAAACAAAAAATGTTATTCTTCAAAACAAATTCTAACAGACAGAGGATCCATTCAGTATTATTCCTGTACTCCTCGACCCTCAACTCCAAAAAATATCTGGATGCTTTCAGGCCTGCTTGATGGGGGATAGAGGAGTACAGGGACTCCACGTCAAGAGTTACTAAAAGTAAATCTTGCTCTACTGTGATTTTGTCCAATTTCTTCAGGACAATACCTGTGTATTTTATTTGGTGTGTATTCCGGTTTAAAAGGAATAGGGTGGAGGGTAGACGTCCTGATTGTTGGTTGTTCAGAGCTACATAGTAATAAAAACTCTGACTAACTAAGTGCGGCTTGTGTCCCTCTTTGATTGACCGTTTATTTCGCTCAATTCTTCTTTTTCATGGCATTGTATATATATATATATATATATATATATATATATATATATATATATATATATATATATATATACTCCTGGTAAAGTCGTTCAAAGGGCTGAAAAAGCCCGCCGTGCCCAGGGTGCACTTCAAGTACACAATACAGCTTCAAACAATGGAAGGTGCTCACTGGGTATTGAAATTCAATTTTTCTTTATTGTAACAATAAAGGAAAATTGAATTTCAAGACCCAGTTAGTGCCTTCCACTGTTTGAAGCTATATGTATATATATATATATATATATATATATATATATATATATATATATATATATATATATATATAAAACCTATTCTGTTATGTAAAGAACATTTTAATATTGGGTTAGCGCAACTCAGAATATGCGTTCTGGTTTGCACGAAAGTGGGGTGTCAGGCTTTTGCTCCATTGACTTCTATGGGAGAATACGTGAACGTGCACATGATATTCTAACTTCAGATTTTTACGCTAGTTCGGTGAGCGAAAACAATTTACTTTCAACTAAAAGATGAAAAAACTAAAGAGGCGCCACATGTGTGTATCAGTCAGATTGCCAATACAAAGCAATACAAATGTACAGGGTATTCACATTTGAAGATGGCAATCTATTATGCCAACAAATGCAGGCTGGATCTTTTACAGCAATCCAGCTAGCTGAACTCTGGCACTGCTGGAACACAGGATCCTCAGCTTGTGAAGTGGAGAGAGGGTGACTCTCAAGGTAGTGTAGACTTTTGACTCAGGGGTCAATTTATTAAAGTCTGGCGGACATGATATGCTGTAGCATATCATGTCCGCCAGACATTGCTGAATGCGGCCAGCATATGCTGTACGTATTCAGGATTGCACAAGCAGTTCTAGTGAACTGCTTGTGCAATACCGCCCCCTGCAGAATCACAGCCAATTTGCCACTAGCAGGGGGTGTCAATCAGCCTGATTGCATAGGATTGGGCGGACAGAAATCAACCCGATTGATTGACACCCCCTACTAGCGGTTCACAAGAACTGCTGGTGCAATGATAAATGCTGACAGCGTATGCTGTCGCATTTATCGATGTACGGCGGACATGATACGCTACTTTGTATCATGTCTGCTCGCACATTAATAAGTATGCCCCATAGTGCGGCCGATTGACAGGCACTAGACAGTGATAAAAGATTGCAATGTACATATACAATCTATCAAGTGAACAAATATAATAAGCATCATAAATGGATTAATGTGTATTAAGTGTTACTTTCAACTAGTAGTACGAACGCAACACGACTAGTGCAAAAATCTTAATTCTAGCGGAGTTAGCGCCCTAGTAGAAGTGCAAAATACTGCTCAATTTGTAATCTGGATCTTTGTAATTACAAGACATTTCTTTTTGTGCTGCTATAGAATAACACACCAGCCAAGTCTAAACTTATTTAAAACATATTAACATCCTATTTACTGCAATTATTTTTCAATAGTCAAATTCCACTCACCATTTGCCTTATTTGGATGAGCCAATCTGGGCTTTAGTCCACAGACAACAAGACTAACAACTGTCATAAAGTTATTATAAAGTACTCTGTTTTACAGTTGTTATTAGTTAAAGAAAATTAAGAATAGCTATGTAGCAGATTTAACCTTGAGAAGTCAGCAGGGCGCATTTCAAGTTCTGAGAATTAGTAATTGCTCCATTTTCAAAGTTAAATTACATGAAAATGGGAAAAAATAAATGAAAATATATTGCAGTGTAGTTTAATTATGCATAAATAAAGATTTTATATTAAAAATCTCAAGGTGTTTACTGTCCCTTAACCTCTTAAGGACATATGACGGAATTTTTCCGTCATAAAACAATTGAGCAAACTGAAAGCTGTGTCCTTAAAGGGTTAAAGTCCTTCTAGATCAGAGCTAAATATTATTAATAAATGTGAGGAAGATGAAAGAGACTGAAAAAACTAATTATATCAAATATTTTATTGTATATATAAATGATATGTAGTTTTGCAAGTCTTTAGGCTTTGGCAGGACTAAACAGACAGTACATCTGTTTCAGACTTCAATAACAGACCAATCTTATGTCTCTCTGTACACACACACACATATGGTCACCCTGCAGGCTGTATTTACCAATTGTCAATAATTTTCCTCAGTTTGTAATGGATTGGAGAGGCCTTTTTAGGAGAGATACGGATGCACACAAAGCTGTTGAAGTTATATTTATGGAGAAACCTCCCAGGTGAGGTTTCCCATGGTAAATGAATACACCTTTCCTTCCAGCTTGACAGTTTTCTTATTAAACACCCACTGGTGGAGAGGACATGTTAAGGCAATGTTTCTGGAGAAAGGGTTGTCACCTTTCTTGTAAAAAATCTAGGGAATGGTAATACATTTACATAAATAATTATACATACAGAACCACCCATAAACTAAACCTTATATGACTGGTTTTAAATGTTTGTTTAAAATTCTATCACAGCCTTTATTGAAACATGTAGGATCAGATTATCGCAACGTGTGCCCCTTTAAGGGTGCATGTTAATTAACCAGTCATTACAAGTGGCTGGTTAATGTGACCGCGAGCTTGCGGTTTCACTTTATGCTAGAAAACATTAACCAGATCTCTGGCTAATGAAAAAAATTGCCCCCAAAATAAAGAGGACAGTAGAGTAACAGTAAATAAAATGATGAGCTTCTTTATTTTTTTAATAGAAAAGTGCACAAAGCAGTTATAAAGGGTTAAAGTGATGGCATCTGGGGTGTTAGAAAAAAAACGTAACTGAAAGTGCCTTTACATGGATGTCAATGGGGGACTGTGTTTTCACTATAAATATATATGTATATAAGCGTATACATATTTATCTATTGCTACCTAACGCTGCACGATTTGCCCCCTGTGCTGCGCTAGGTGGTTTGCCATGTCTTTCAGCATGAAAATGAGGCTCCTATTGAAGTCTATGGAAGTGCACACTGCAGGTCACCAGACTAACCTTGCTACATAGCTCTCCCTAACTAGCATAGCTGATAACATAGGGGCCAGATTACGAGTGGAGCACTATTTAGCTCTTTTGCTAGAGCACCAATTGTGCTAGAAGTAAACTTTTTGCGTGCATCGGGTTATACTCGTATTAAAAGTTGAAAGTAAAAAGTTATCACTCTCGCGCTAACCTGATGCGTGCAATCAGCTTACTTCTAGAGCAATTAGAATATTGCGCACGCAATAACGTATTCCCCATAGAGGTCAATGGAGCAAAAAAAGTGAAAAAAACTAACACCCTACTTGCGCGCTAACCCGAACTCATGTTCTCCCTCAAGGCCGCTAACCCGACATGAAGAAATTAACATTTCATATTTCAATGTTCTTAACATAGAACAATATGGTCTATTTATTCTTAAATACATATTTCTACATATATATGTTTTTTTTGGGGTACAATATATATATATATATTTATAGGAATACCTATTTATAAATACATAGAACATATTAAGCTATGTGCAGAACATTGGAATGTGAAATATTTACAGTAAATACAGTTAAACACTTAATTAAAAATGAATATTGCATAAATTTACTTTTACATGTTTTCATCTACTTAACTGCAAAGGGCTCCAATGCACTTCTATAATATGTATTTATGTGTTTATATGTGTATATATGTCTGTAAATACATATATGCACATATAAATACATATGTATATATATATATATATACATACACACACACATACATCTTTAGAGATGTATATGTATGTATCTCAATGTTAAAGCTCTTTGCAGCCTTTTTTTTTTCTTTTAACACCTGAGATCTCATATCTTTGAGCATTTATAACTTTTGTGTGCAATTTTTTTCCAATAATTTTTTTTAGATGTTGTTATTATGAGTGCAACTGTACGTTGGAATGTATTTTTGATGTGTTTTGTGAAACTTTTTTTTTTGGCAAAACAGTTAACCACAGCTCTGAGTAAGTGCTAACCCGACGAGCATTAACTTGAATTGTGCTCATGTGATCACGTTTACTTCCAACGTGTATGACGAGAGCAATTTAACCTGCACAAAAATGATCGTGAAAACGCAATATCGCTTTTGTTTGCGCATCCATATGTAATATGGCACATAATGTATATAAATGTTAAATAAATTATGCTTTAGCAAAATAAATGATACATGCAAACTAAATGGAACATCCTCTAGCTTGCAGCTTTCTGACTACATAGTGCTAGGCAAATTATTGACTGTCTAAAAACTGTTGCAGCAAACAAGGTGTCAATGCATTCAAATTATTTTCATACCCATCTGTTATTTTATTGCAAGGCTGCAGAAAAATCTCGTAATCTCAAATTGATTGCTGCCCCTTTAAGGCTGATTTATACTGTTATATAAATGTAACGTTGTCATTAATAAAAATCTCATAAAGATTAGAAAGGTAGAGCACAGTTGACTTCCTTCCCAGGCAGCCAAGAAGTTATAAGATTTGAGGTGTTAGCAGACAAAGTCCCTTCAGCAGACATCTGTATATTCATTGCCTGCTTTCCTCTTCAGACAATGTCTGATCTCTTTTTTCTCCATTTGCAATTATTAAGGGTTCCCTGGGGCCTGTTTGTGCAATTTAATTTAATTTATTATTTATGTACTGCTTTCAACACAGATCTACACAGTCATAATCAGGAAATTCATAATGAAAGTATTACTTATTAATACAATATCTTCCAATATCTAATCTATAAGGCCTCTGGTAGTCACACTACAAATGTTCTCCTATACTTTTGCTGCATATAGTTGCTATTTCTTGAAATACTATTAGTTTAAATGTGTTTACACTACCAGGATTATATAATCTCACATTTCTTGCATTTTTCTCACCCTTCAAAACAAAATTCAGCCCGTTCTTCTCCAGTGAGTGCTTACATACTATAAAATAATACTGTACAATAAAAAGTGAACAGTGAAAAGCAAATGTAAATATAGATATAAATGTAAGGATATATAGCCTCCACAGAGTATTTCCAATTGTGGTTGATTTCAGGTGCTTTCTTGCCTTAAATAAAACAAAAAAGAATACAGGTGGCCCTCGTTTTACAACGGTTCAATTTACACCGTTTCAGAATAACAACCTTTTTTTCCAGTCATGTGACTGCTATTGAAAAGCATTGAGAAGCAGTGCATTGATTAAAATAGCCAGTAGGTGGAGCTGTCCGCTTGTGTTGCAGCAAAGCCAAGCAAGCTGAAATTAATCAGTTTAACCAGACCTGAGCTATCGAGCAGATTTCAAAGGAACAAGATCTTCCTGTCTATAAATCAGCCCAGATTGGAATGCATAGGAAGAACTGTTTTCAGAAAAATGCAAGTGAAGTCTGTGTTGTGTGATTATTTTATTAGGTTTATAATGCTGTTTAGCAAATATGTTTGTTAATTTAACTTAGTTTAGTTATATATTCTGTGTTGTGTGATTATTTTATTAGGTTTATAATGCTGTTTAGCATTTAAAGTCTTCATTTCAAAGCTTTAAAAATAATGTATTAGGTGTTACTTATGACAATTTTGAGAGGGGCCTGGAACCTATCTCCCTCACTTCCCATTGACTTACATTATAAACTGGGTTTCAATTTACAACGGTTTCGATTTACAACCATTCCTTCTGGAACCTAACCCCGGCGTAAACTGAGGGCTACCTGTATAGCGAAGTATGTTAGAACTAGTGTTATTTCACACAGTGGTCCCACCTAGGGGTTACTCACACTTTGCAGAGCCACCCAGGCTCTGGTATAGACGCACACCCGGTTTTATACTGCCAGGTTTCCAGTATTTCACCAAACGCAGGCCGCTGCTTCAAAAAGATAACATTTATTTTAAAAACATTAAAACATATAAAAAGCCACAAATAAGCCCCTTCACACAATGTCACTCGGGTATCTGTCCACCTAGATAATGCAAAGTGATAAAGCTAACTCAATACAGAATATTATAGATCTTACAATAATAGCTGTACAGAAATGACAAAAAACAGTACTCCCCTATAGATGGACCGCTGCCTTCTCTCAGTCTCTCCCTAGGGACTGCTAAGAAATGTGTGGATTTTGGAAGTAGAGGCGCAGGTGCTAGAGTTTTCTTTTCTTTTTCTTCTATTAACCAGGACTTCAGATTGAGCTGAGAAAAGGAAAAACTTCAATTTTGTGTGTGTAGATAAACACCAAATAATGAGTGCAATATACTCACTCCGAAAAATTCAGAGTCCAACTTCATCAGTTGTTATAAAAGATTTCAATGTGAGATGTAACTTCAGTCTGTTTTCTCCTGGTGTAGGTGTGATCCGAAATTATCGGAATCTGGCTCCTCATGATGTGGTTGCAACAGTTGTTTGGCAGTTTTCAAAAAGCAGCAACAGATATTTGTTATATAAAAACCAAACATTTATTAAAACAAGTCTTTATAGACAAAATACAAAATAGCTCTACACGTATCAACGAGAATCTCGTCTTTTTCAAGAGCAGTAATCTTTGTGACCGCTGCTTCATAACTGCTGTTTCTGGCGAGTCTGAAGACTACCTTTTAACCCCTAAACCGAGGCCCTCCCGCATCGCAAATACTAAAATAAAAATTTTAACCCCTAATCTGCCGCTCCGGACACCGCCGCCACCTACATTATATGTATGAACCCCTAATCTGCTGACCCCAACATCGCCGACACCTACATTATATTTATGAACCCCTAATCTGCCGCCCCAATGTTGCCGTCACCTACCTACACTTATTAACCCCTAATCTGCCGCCCCCAACGTCGCCGCCACTATAATAAACATATTAACCTCTAAACCGCCGCACTCCCGCCTCGCAAACATTAGTTAAATATTATTAACCCCTAATCTGCTGGCCCTAACATCGCCGCCACCTACCTAAATTTATTAACCCCTAATCTGCCGCCCCCAACGTCGCTGCCACTATATGAAAGTTATTAACCCCTAAACCTAAGTCTAACCCTAAACCTAACAGCCACTAACTTAAATATAATTTAAATAAATCTAAATAAATATTCCTATCATTAACTAAATTATTCCTATTTAAAACTAAATACTTACCTATAAATTAAACCCTAAGATAGCTACAATATAACTAATAGTTACATTGTAGCTAGCTTAGGGTTTATTTCTCCAACATTGGTGTGTCCGGTCCACGGCGTCATCCTTACTTGTGGGATATTCTCTTCCCCAACAGGAAATGGCAAAGAGTCCCAGCAAAGCTGGTCACATGATCCCTCCTAGGCTCCGCCCACCCTAGTCATTCTCTTTGCCATTGCACAGGCAACATCTCCACGGAGATGGTTAAGAGTTTTTTGGTGTTTAAATGTAGTTTTATTCTTCTATCAAGTGTTTGTTATTTTAAAATAGTGCTGGTATGTACTATTTACTCTGAAACAGAAAAGGATGAAGATTTCTGTTTGTAAGAGGAAGATGATTTTAGCACAGTAACTGAAATCAATTGCTGTTTCCACACAGGACTGTTGAGATGAAGTAACTTCAGTTGGGGGAAACAGTTAGCAGTCTTTTCTGCTTAAGGTATGACTAGCCATATTTCTAACAAGACCATGTAATGCTGGAAGGCTGTCATTTCCCCTCATGGGGACCAGTAAGCCATTTTCTTAGTTAAACATAAAAGAATAAAGGGCTTCAAAAAGGGCTTAAAAACTGGTAGACATTTTTCTGGGCTAAAACAATTGCTTTACTAGGCATATTATGCAGATTCTAACTAATTATTGGTATTATAATCTTGGGGAACGTTTAGAAAAACGGCAGGCACTGTGTTGGACACCTTTTTCAGATGGGGCCTTTCTAGTTATAGACAGAGCCTCATTCTGGGACTGTATAGGGGTTAAATGTAAAAACGGCTCCGGTTCCGTTAATTTAAGGGTTAAAGCTCTGAAATTTGGTGTGCAATACTTTTAATGCTTTAAGACACTGTGGTGAAATTTTGGTGAATTTTGAACAATTCCTTCATACTTTTTCACATATTCAGTAATAAAGTGTTTTCAGTTTGAAATTTAAAGTGACAGTAACGGTTTTATTTTAAAACGTTTTTTGTGCTTTGTTGACAAGTTTAAGCCTGTTTAACATGTCTGTACCATCAGATAAGCTATGTTCTATATGTATGAAAGCCAATGTGTCTCCCCATTTAAATTTATGTGATAATTGTGCCATAGTGTCCAAACAAAGTAAGGACAGTATTGCAACAGATAATGATATTGCCCAAGATGATTCCTCAAATGAGGGGAGTAAACATGATACTACATCATCCCCTACTGTGTCTACACCAGTTATGCCCACACAGGAGGCCCCTAGTACATCTAGTGCGCCAATACTTATTACCATGCAACAATTAACGGCTGTAATGGATAACTCCATAGCAAATCTTTTATCCAAAATGCCTACTTATCAGAGAAAGCGCGATTGCTCTGTTTTAAACACTGAAGAGCAAGAGGACGCTGATGATAACTGTTCTGACATACCCTCACACCAATCTCAAGGGGCCATGAGGGAGGTTTTGTCTGATGGAGAAATTTCAGATTCAGGAAAAATTTCTCATCAAGCTGAACCTGATGTTGTGACATTTAAATTTAAATTAGAACATCTCCGCGCACTGCTTAAGGAGGTGTTATCTACTCTGGATGATTGTGACAATTTGGTCATTCCAGAGAAATTATGTAAGATGGACAAGTTCCTAGAGGTTCCGGTGCCCCCCGACGCTTTTCCTATACCCAAGCGGGTGGCGGACATAGTAAATAAAGAGCGGGAAAGGCCCGGCATACCTTTTGTTCCCCCCCCCCTATATTTAAGAAATTATTTCCTATAGTCGACCCCAGAAAGGACTTATGGCAGACAGTCCCCAAGGTCGAGGGGGCGGTTTCTACTCTAAACAAACGCACTACTATTCCTATCGAAGATAGTTGTGCTTTCAAAGATCCTATGGATAAGAAATTAGAGGGTTTGCTTAAAAAGATTTTTGTACAGCAAGGTTACCTCCTACAACCAATTTCATGCATTGTTCCTGTCACTACGGCAGCGTGTTTCTGGTTCGAAAGGTACCATCGTTCAAAATGGAAACTATTCGAATGATCCTACCTACTATCCAGGAAAATCAATTTATGACTTCCGTGGATTTAAAGGATGCGTACCTACATATTCCTATCCACAAGGAACATCATCAGTTCCTAAGGTTCGCTTTTCTGGACAAGCATTACCAGTTTGTGGCACTTCCATTTGGATTAGCCACTGCTCCAAGGATTTTCACAAAGGTACTAGGGTCCCTTCTAGCGGTTCTAAGACCAAGGGGCATTGCAGTAGTACCTTACTTGGACGACATCCTGATTCAAGCGTCGTCCCTGTCAAAAGCAAAGGCTCATACGGACATCGTCCTAGCCTTTCTCAGATCTCATGGATGGAAGGTGAACAAAGAAAAAAGTTCTCTGTCCCCGTCAACAAGAGTTCCCTTCTTGGGAACAATAATAGATTCCTTAGAAATGAGGATTTTTCTGACAGAGGTCAGAAAATCAAAACTTCTAAGCTCTTGTCAAGTACTTCATTCTGTTCCTCGTCCTTCCATAGCGCAGTGCATGGAAGTAATAGGATTGATGGTTGCAACAATGGAGATAGTTCCTTTTGCACGAATTCATCTAAGACCATTACAACTGTGCATGCTCAGACAGTGGAATGGGGATTATACAGACTTGTCTCCGACGATTCAAGTAGATCAAAAGACCAGAGATTCACTCCGTTGGTGGCTGACCCTGGACAATCTGTCACAGGGAATGAGCTTCCGCAGACCAGAGTGGGTCATTGTCACGACCGACGCCAGCCTAGTGGGCTGGGGCGCGGTCTGGGAATCCCTGAAAGCTCAGGGTCTATGGTCTCGGGAAGAGTCTCTTCTCCCGATAAACATTCTGGAACTGAGAGCGATATTCAATGCTCTCAGAGCTTGGCCTCAACTAGCAAAGGCCAAATTCATAAGGTTTCAGTCAGACAACATGACGACCGTTGCATATATCAATCATCAGGGGGGAACAAGGACTTCTCTGGCGATGAAAGAAGTGACCAAGATAATTCAATGGGCGGAGGATCACTCCTGCCACTTGTCTGCGATCCACATCCCAGGAGTGGAAAATTGGGAAGCGGATTTTCTGAGTCGTCAGACATTCCATCCGGGGGAGTGGGAACTCCATCCGGAAATCTTTGCCCAAATAACTCAATTATGGGGCATTCCAGACATCGATCTGATGGCGTCTCGTCAGAACTTCAAGGTTCCTTGCTACGGGTCCAGATCCAGGGATCCCAAGGCGACCCTAGTAGATGCACTAGTAGCACCTTGGACCTTCAACCTAGCTTATGTATTCCCACCGTTTCCTCTCATCCCCAGGCTGGTAGCCAGGATCAATCAGGAGAGGGCCTCGGTGATCTTGATAGCTCCTGCGTGGCCACGCAGGACTTGGTATGCAGACCTGGTCAATATGTCATCGGCTCCACCATGGAAGCTACCTTTGAGACAGGACCTTCTTGTTCAGGGTCCATTCGAACATCCGAATCTGGTTTCCCTCCAACTGACGGCTTGGAGATTGAACGCTTGATTTTATCAAAGCGTGGGTTTTCAGATTCTGTAATAGATACTCTAATTCAGGCTAGAAAGCCTGTAACTAGAAAAATTTACCATAAAATATGGAAAAAATATATCTGTTGGTGTGAATCTAAAGGATTCCCATGGAACAAGATAAAAATTCCTAAGATTCTATCCTTTCTACAAGAAGGTTTGGAGAAAGGATTATCTGCAAGTTCTCTGAAGGGACAGATCTCTGCATTATCTGTTTTACTTCACAAAAGACTGGCAGCTGTGCCAGATGTTCAAGCATTTGTTCAGGCTCTGGTTAGGATCAAGCCTGTTTACAGACCTTTGACTCCTCCCTGGAGTCTAAATCTAGTTCTTTCAGTTCTTCAAGGGGTTCCGTTTGAACCCTTACATTCCGTAGATATTAAGTTATTATCTTGGAAAGTTTTGTTTTTGGTTGCAATTTCTTCTGCTAGAAGAGTTTCAGAGTTATCTGCTCTGCAGTGTTCTCTGCCCTATCTGGTGTTCCATGCAGATAAGGTGGTTTTGCGTACTAAGCCTGGTTTTCTTCCGAAAGTTGTTTCCAACAAAAATATTAACCAGGAGATAGTTGTACCTTCTTTGTGTCCGAATCCAGTTTCAAAGAAGGAACGTTTGTTACACAATTTGGACGTAGTCCGTGCTCTAAAATTCTATTTAGAGGCTACTAAAGATTTCAGACAAACATCTTCCTTGTTTGTTGTTTATTCTGGTAAAAGGAGAGGTCAAAAAGCGACTTCTACCTCTCTTTCCTTTTGGCTTAAAAGCATTATCCGATTGACTTATGAGACTGCCGGACGGCAGCCTCCTGAAAGAATCACAGCTCACTCCACTAGGGCTGTGGCTTCCACATGGGCCTTCAAGAACGAGGCTTCTGTTGACCAGATATGTAAGGCAGCGACTTGGTCTTCACTGCACACTTTTGCCAAATTTTACAAATTTGATACTTTTGCTTCTTCGGAGGCTATTTTTGGGAGAAAGGTTTTGCAAGCCGTGGTGCCTTCCATTTAGGTGACCTGATTTGCTCCCTCCCTTCATCCGTGTCCTAAAGCTTTGGTATTGGTTCCCACAAGTAAGGATGACGCCGTGGACCGGACACACCAATGTTGGAGAAAACAGAATTTATGCTTACCTGATAAATTACTTTCTCCAACGGTGTGTCCGGTCCACTGCCCGCCCTGTTTTTTTTAATCAGGTCTGATGAATTATTTTCTCTAACTACAGTCACCACGGTATCATATGGTTTCTCCTATATATATTTCCTCCTGTCCGTTGGTCGAATGACTGGGGTGGGCGGAGCCTAGGAGGGATCATGTGACCAGCTTTGCTGGGACTCTTTGCCATTTCCTGTTGGGGAAGAGAATATCCCACAAGTAAGGATGACGCCGTGGACCGGACACACCGTTGGAGAAAGTAATTTATCAGGTAAGCATAAATTCTGTTTTTTATTTTACAGGCAAGTTTGTATTTATTTTAACTAGGTACAATAGTTATTAACTATTTAATAAACTACCTAGCTAAAATAAATACAAAAGTACCTGTAAAATAAAACCTAACCTAAGTTACACTAACACCTAACACTACACTATAATTAAATAAATTAACTAAATTCAATACAATTAAATAAATTAAATTAGCTAAAGTACAAAAACAAACAAAAACTAAATTACAGAAAATAATAAACAAATTACAGAAATTTAAACTAATTACACCTAATCTAATAGCCCTTTTAAAATAAAAAAGCCCCCCAAAATAAAAAAAAACCCTAGCCTAAACTAAACTAAACTACCAATAGCCCTTAAAAGGGCCTTTTGCTGGGCATTGCCCCAAAATAATCAGCTCTTTTACCTGTAAAAAAATACAAACAACTCCCCCAACAGTAAAACCCACGACCCACCACCCACACAGCCAATAGAATTGAGCTCACATTCTATTGGCTGATTGGAACAGCCAGTAGAATGAAAGCTCAATCCTATTAGCTGATTGGATCAGCCAATAGAATTGAACTTCAATCCTATTCGCTGATTGCATCAGCCAATAGGATTTTTTCTACCTTAATTCCGATTGGCTGATAAAATTCTATCAGCCAATCGGAATCTAAGGGTCGCCATCTTGGATGACGTCACTTAAAGGTACCTTCATTCTGTTTTAGTCGTCGGAAGAAGAGGATGCTCCGCGCCGGATGTCTTGAAGATGGAGCCGCTCCGCGCTGGATGGATGAAGATAGAAGATGCTGTCTGGATGAAGACTTCTGCCCGTCTGGAGGACCACTTCTGCTCGGCTTGGATGAAGACTCTGCCTGTCTGGAGGACCACTTCACCCGGCTTGGATGAAGACGTCTCCTGGTAAGTCGATCTTCAGGGGGTTAGTGTTAGGTTTTTTTTAAGGGTGTATTGGGTGGGTTTATTTTTTAGATTAGGGGTTTGGGCTTGCAAAAGAGCTAAATGCCCTTTTAAGGGCAATGCCCATCCAAATGCCCTTTTCAGGGCAATGGGGAGCTTAGTTTTTTTTAGATAGTATTTTATTTGGGGGGTTGGTTGTGTGGGTGGTGGGTTTTACTGTTGGGGGGGTTGTTTGTATTTTTTTTACAGGTAAAAGAGCTGATTACTTTGGGGCAATGCCCCGCAAAAGGCCCTTTTAAGGGCTATTGGTAGTTTAGTTTAGGCTAGGGTTTTTTTTTATTTTGTGGGGGCTTTTTTATTTTAATATGGCTATTAGATTAGGTGTAATTAGTTTAAATTTCTGTAATTTGTTTATTATTTTCTGTAATTTAGTGTTTTTTTTGTACTTTAGCTAATTTAATTTAATTTAGGTAATTGTATTTAATTTAGTTAATTTATTTAATTATAGTGTAGTGTTAGGTGTTAGTGTAACTTAGGTTAGGTTTTATTTTACAGGTAAATTTGTCTTTATTTTAACTAGGTAGTTATTAAATAGTTAATAACCATTTAGTAACTATTCTACCTAGTTAAAATAAATACAAACTTGCCTGTAAAATAAAAATAAATCCTAAGCTAGCTACAATGTAACTCAGTGCTTTCCAAACTGTGTGTCGTGACACATTAGTATGTCGACAGCAGTGTGTAGGTGTGTCCCTGCTTCAGCACAAATTTATTTGAATTTCAATTTTTTTTTATTTCCGACCTTCCGCCTACCGGCTATGCATATCACATGGTTGACACGTGATTGATACCTAGTGGGCCACAGATCATCTTAACCTATTGGCGCATCTCAGTGGGAACTGAAACTATTGGCGGCACATTGGCTCCTGACTGCATGTGTAGTCTTCTCAATCGGCTCATGACTGCATGTGTAGTCAGTTAGTGGGATAGCAGTGTGTTTGCAGCGTGGGCAGTAGTCAGTCAGACTTGCAGAGCTCTGAGGGCGGCAGCTTAAACACTGAGCTGAAGTCAGAAGTCAAAGTGTTTTTTTTATGTAGCTAGCTCCCAGTAGTGCATTTCTGCTCTTGCTCTTGATATATGTATAGGAAGTGGAAGCTTAAAAATGCTTGATGATGTAATGCGAGTGTCTTTATCTAATATTCCACCAAATATTCCGAAACTATGTTCATCCCATCAACCTCATATATCCTATTAAAATAGTAAGTAGCTATTGGTGTAATTAAACAGTTTTTTTAATTCTTGCACATACATAATGTTACTTAATAAATACATTTTGTTAGTACAACTGAATTACTGTGTCGCAAAATGATGTAGGTCTAAAAAGTGTGTCACCGACATGAAAAGTTTGGAAAGCTCTGATGTAACTATTAGTTATATTGTAGCTATCTTAGGGTTTATTTTACAGGTAAGTATTTAGTTTTAAATAGGAATAATTTAGTTAATGATAGGAATATTTATTTAGATTTATTTAAATTATATTTAAAGGGACATTAAACCCAAACATTTTCTTTCATGATTCAGACAGAGAATACAATTTTAAACAGCATTCCAATTTACTTCTATTATCTAATTTGCTTCATTCTTTAGATATAATTTCTTAAAGAAATAGCAATGCACATGGGTGAGCCAATCACATGAGGAAAATATGTGCAGCCACCTATCAGAAGCTACTGAGCCTATCTAGATATGCTTTTCAGGAAGGAATATCAAGAGAATGAAGCAAATTAGATAATAGACGTAATTTAGAAAGTTGTTTAAAATTGTATTCTCTATCTGAATCATGAGAGAAAAAAAATGGGTTTAATGTCCCTTTAAGTTAGGGGGTGTTAGGTTTAGGGTTAGACTTAGGTTTAGGGGTTAATAACTTTAATATAGTGGCGGCGACGTTGGGGGCAGCAGATTAGGGGTTAATATGTGTAGGTAGGTGGCGGCGACATTGGGGGCGGCAGATTAGGGGTTAATAAATATAATGTAGGTGTCGACGATGTTGGGGGCAGCAGATTAGGGGTTCATAAGTATAATATAGGTGGCGGCGGTGTTCGGAGTGGCAGATTAGGGGTTAATAATTAAAATGTAGGTGTCGCCGATGTCGGGGGCGGCAGATTAGGGGTTAATAAGTGTAAGATTAGGGGTGTTTAGACTCGGGGTTCATGTTAGGGTGTTAGGTGTAAACATAAATTTTATTTCCCCATAGGAATCAATGGGGCTGCGTTAAGGAGTTTTACGCTGCTTTTTTGCAGGTGTTAGACTTTTTTTCAGCCGGCTCTCCCTGTTGATTCCTATGGGGAAATCGTGCACGAGCACGTTAGACCAGCTCACCGCTGACTTAAGCAGCACTGGTATTGGAGTGCGGTAATGAGCACAATTTTGCTCAATGCTCACTTCTAATCTTTTAACGACGGGTTTCTGAAAACTCGTAATACCAGCGCTGTAGGTAAGTGAGCGGTGAGTGAAAATTGCTTGTTAACACCGCATAGCCTCTAATACAAAACTCGTAATCTGGGCCCATGAATGTAATTTATCTACTACAATGCAATTGTAAGATCAAATACTGTCAGGATCATCTGTGTTTTAGTTATTTGAAGTAATTGTCCTGTTTGAAATAACACTCCTTGATTAACCTGCCTATATATAGCACCTACTTAATTATCCTATTGCTTGTTATTGTCCGTCTGCCGCCTCCTGGTAGCTTACGGTATTATCCTGAGCCTAAGCTAGTTCCTGCTGCCTTCCTAACAACTGTCTCAGTCTCTAACTGTAGAGCCGGATCTTCATCGGATCACTGCGCGTGACGTCACACGCCGACCACGGAGAAACAGAGCTCCAACTTTACTGGACCCTCAACAGCCCGTGAACCTATCTCCAGTTTTGGAATTACCCTGGGCATTCTTAGGGGTTTACCCCACCACAGGTACTTAAGAACTATAACTTGAAGGTTGCTTCCATACCGCTACGTTTGTGCACTGCTGCATTTCTAAGACCAATTTCTTTTTTCCCTTACTTGCTATTTTTTCACTCTTGCTTATTTACAACTAGTGAGAATCTCTAGATTAACTGTACAGCTGTATTATAACATATATGTATTGCTCAATTTGTTCATCATATGTTAAATTTATATAATCTCTATATATGGGTTATACTCTGAGGGACTCTGCTACATAATTTCAGTGTATTTGACACATGGAGTAACAATAGTGTCCTCTCACTATCTCCCCTGATATCAAATTTCTGCAAATTGATTTATCTGTTGTTTGACACTATCACAGGTGATAGTTCATGTCATACATCAGAATCTCTACCTGCTACATACCACCCACTTTTTATAAATACATAAATAAAATCTCAGCAGCTGCGGTTCTTAACCTCATTGTATGATTTTATTCTCAACACCTAGCAAATCATACAGAACCTGACAAATACTTAGGTCAAACCTCACGTTTTGTGAAAACCAGAATATAAGAACATTTAAATAAAATCGAAAAAGAGAAAGATGACCATGGAGTTCCCTTGCATTGCAATAACTGTCCCCTATATGATAAAAATAATCTACTTTGTAGAAAACGAAAATGTTTTCCTACATTGGAGAGGGGCAAGATGGAAAAGGAGCTAGATAGGAGGGAACTTTGGTGGATACATACCATGAAAACATATGGACACTATGGACTAAATAAAGACATCAGAGTAGCAGCATTCATTTAGAAAGAACCTCTGACTTATGGCCATTCATGATATTTTCAACATTCACACAAATGGAATCACATTATACTCACACTAAAAGAACTATACTAATAATGACACAATGACACTCCTTCTGGATGTTTTCAAAACTTAATTTAATTAATATTTGTCACTAAACCTGGATATTGCACTAAATATCTAGAACATTTTTTTTAACACTTACAATGTACATAACGAATATATATACACAAAAAAAGGGTATCTCATTCTCTTCAATAAAACACAGACGGCTAGATTTGGAGTTTTGTCGGTAACGACCCGAAAAACTAACGCCGGCTTTTTTCTGGCCGCACCATAAAAATAACTCTGGTATTGAGAGTCCACATAAAGGCTGCGTTAGGCTCCAAAAAAGGAGCGTAGAGCATTTTTAACGCAGCTTCAACTCTCGATACCAGAGTTGCTTACGCAAGCGGCCAGCCTCAAAAACGTGCTTGTGCACGATTCTCCCATAGGAAACAATGGGGCTGTTTGAGCTGAAAAAAACCTAACACCTGCAAAAAAGCCGCGTTAAGCTCCTAACGCAGCCCCATTGTTTGCTATGCGGAAACACTTCCTACGTCTGCACCTAACACTTTAACATGTACCCCGAGTCTAAACACCCCTAACCTTACACTTATTAACCCCTAATCTGCCGCCCCCGCTATCGTTGACCCCTGCATATTATTATTAACCCCTAATCTGCCGCTCCGTAAACCGCCGCTACTTACATTATCCTTATGTACCCCTAATCTGCTGCCCTAACATCGCCGACCCCTATATTATATTTATTAATCCCTAATCTGCCCCCCACAACGTCGCCTCCACCTAACTACACTTATTAACCCCTAATCTGCTGACCGGACCTGAGCGCTACTATAATAAAGTTATTAACCCCTAATCTGCCTCACTAACCCTATAATAAATAGTATTAACCCCTAATTTGCCCTCCCTAACATCGCTGACACCTAACTTCAATTATTAACCCCTAATCTGCCGACCCAATCTCGCCGCTATTCTAATAAATGTATTAACCCCTAAAGCTAAGTCTAACCCTAACACTAACACCCCCCTAAGTTAAATATAATTTTAATCTAACTAAATTAATTAACTCTTATTAAATAAATTATTCCTATTTAAAGCTAAATACTTACCTGTAAAATAAATCCTAATATAGCTACAATATAAATTATATTTATATTATAGCTATTTTAGGATTTATATTTATTTTACAGGTAACTTTGTATTTATTTTAATCAGGTACAATAGCTATTAAATAGTTAAGAACTATTTAATAGCTAAAATAGTTAAAATAATTACAAATTTACCTGTAAAAGAAATCCTAACCTAAGTTACAATTAAACCTAACACTATACTATCAATAAATTAATTAAATAAACTACCTACAATTACCTACAATTAACCTAACACTACACTATCAATAAATTAATTAAATACAATTCCTACAAATAAATACAATTAAATAAACTTGCTAAAGTACAAAAAAGAAAAAAGAACTAAGTTACAAAAAATAAAAAAATATTTACAAACATAAGAAAAATATTACAACAATTTTAAACTAATTACACCTACTCTAAGCCCCCTAATAAAATAACAAAGCCCCCCAAAATAAAAAAATGCCCTACCCTATTCTAAATAACTAAAGTTCAAAGCTCTTTTACCTTACCAGCCCTGAACAGGGCCCTTTGTGGGGCATGCCCCAAAGAATTCAGCTCTTTTTCCTGTAAAAAAAAACATACAATACCCAAGCCCCCCAACATTACAACCCACCACCCACATACCCCTAATCTAACCCAAACCCCCCTTAAATAAACCTAACACTAAGCCCCTGAAGATCTTACTACCTTGTCTTCACCTCACTGGGTTCAACGATCTGTCCAGAAGAGCTCCTCCGATGTCCTGATCCAAGCCCAAGCGGGGGGCTGAAGAGGTCCATGATCCGGCTGAAGTCTTCATCCAAGCGGGAGCTGAAGAGGTCCATGATCCGGATGAAGTCTTCATCCAAGCGGGAGCTGAAGAGGTCCATGATCCGGATGAAGTCTTCTATCAACGGCATCTTCAATCTTCTTTCTTCCGGATCCATCTTGCAGACCTCCGACGCGGAACATCCTGCTGGCCCGACGGACTAACGACGAATGACGGTTCCTTTAAGGGACGTCATCCAAGATGGCGTCCCTCGAATTCCGATTGGCTGATAGGATTCTATCAGCCAATCGGAATTAAGGTAGGAAAATTCTGATTGGCTGATGGAATCAGCCAATCAGATTCAAGTTCAATCCGATTGGCTGATTCAATCAGCCAATCAGATTGAGCTCGCAATCTATTGGCTGTTCCGATCAGCCAATAGAATGCGAGCTCAATCGTATTGAACTTGATTCTGATTGGCTGATTCCATCAGCCAATCAGAATTTTCCTACCTTAATTCCGATTGGCTGATAGAATCCTATCAGCCAATCAGAATTCGAGGGACGCCATCTTGGATGACGTCCCTTAAAGGAACCGTCATTCGTCGTTAGTCCGTCGGGCCAGCAGGATGTTCCGCGTCGGAGGTCTGCAAGATGGATCCGGAAGAAAGAAGATTGAAGATGCCGTTGATAGAAGACTTCATCCGGATCATGGACCTCTTCAGCTCCCGCTTGGATGAAGACTTCATCCGGATCATGGACCTCTTCAGCTCCCGCTTGGATGAAGACTTCAGCCGGATCATGGACCTCTTCAGCCCCCCGCTTGGGCTTGGATCAGGACATCGGAGGAGCTCTTCTGGACAGATCGTTGAACCCGGTGAGGTGAAGACAAGGTAGTAAGATCTTCAGGGGCTTAGTGTTAGGTTTATTTAAGGGGGGTTTGGGTTAGATTAGGGGTATGTGGGTGGTGGGTTGTAATGTTGGGGGGCTTGGGTATTGTATTTTTTTTTTTACAGGCAAAAGAGCTGAACTTCTTGGGGCATGCCCCGCAAAGGGCCCTGTTCAGGGCTGGTAAGGTAAAAGAGCTTTGAATTTTAGTTATTTAGAATAGGGTAGGGCATTTTTTTATTTTGGGGGGCTTTGTTATTTTATTAGGGGGCTTAGAGTAGGTGTAATTAGTTTAAAATTGTTGTAATATTTTTCTTATGTTTGTAAATATTTTTTTATTTTTTGTAACTTAGTTCTTTTTTCTTTTTTGTACTTTAGCAAGTTTATTTAATTGTATTTATTTGTAGGAATTGTATTTAATTAATTTATTGATAGTGTAGTGTTAGGTTAATTGTAGGTAATTGTAGGTAGTTTATTTAATTAATTTATTGATAGTATAGTGTTAGGTTAATTGTAGGTTATTGTAGGTAGTTTATTTAATTAATTTATTGATAGTATAGTGTTAGGTTTAATTGTAACTTAGGTTAGGATTTCTTTTACAGGTAAATTTGTAATTATTTTAACTATTTTAGCTATTAAATAGTTCTTAACTATTTAATAGCTATTGTACCTGGTTAAAATAAATACAAAGTTACCTGTAAAATAAATATTATTCCTAAAATAGCTATAATATAATTATAATTTATATTGTAGCTATATTAGGATTTATTTTACAGGTAAGTATTTAGCTTTAAATAGGAATAATTTATTTAATAAGAGTTAATTAATTTCGTTAGATTAAAATTATATTTAATTTAGGGGGGTGTTAGTGTTAGGGTTAGACTTAGCTTTAAGGGTTAATACATTTATTAGAATAGCGGTGAGCTCCGGTAGGCAGATTAGGGGTTAATAATTTAAGTTAGGTGTCGGCGATGTTAGGGAGGGCAGATTAGGGGTTAATACTATTTATTATAGGGTTAGTGAGGCGGATTAGGGGTTAATAACTTTATTATAGTAGCGCTCAGGTCCGGTCGGCAGATTAGGGGTTAATAAGTGTAGGCAGGTGGAGGCGACGTTGAGGGGGGCAGATTAGGGGTTAATAAATATAATATAGAGGTTGGCGGTGTTAGGGGCAGCAGATTAGGGGTACATAAGGATAACGTAGGTGGGGGCGCTTTGCGGTCGGCAGATTAGGGGTTAATAAGTGTAGGTAGCTGGCTGCGACGTTGTGGGGGGCAGGTTAGGGGTTACTAAATATAATATAGGGGTCGGCGGTGTTAGGGGCAGCAGATTAGGGGTACATAAGGATAACGTAGGTGGCGGCGCTTTGCGGTCGGCAGATTAGGGGTTAATAAGTGTAGGCAGGTGGAGGCGACATTGAGGGGGGCAGATTAGGGGTTAATAAATATAATATAGGGGTCGGCGGTGTTAGGGGCAGCAGATTACGGGTACATAAGGATAACGTAGGTGGCGGCACTTTGCGGTCGGCAGATTAGGGGTTAATAAGTGTAGGTAGGTGGAGGCGACGTTGTGGGGGCAGGTTAGGGGTTAATAAATATAATACAGGGGTCGGCGGTGTTAGGGGCAGCAGATTAGGGGTACATAAAGATAACGTAGGTGGCGGTCGGCCGATTAGGGGTTAAAAAAAATATTCGAGTGTCGGCGATGTGGGGGGACCTCGGTTTAGGGGTACATAGGTAGTTTATGGGTGTTAGTGTACTTTAGAGCACAGTAGTTAAGAGCTTTATAAACCGGCGTTAGCCCAGAAAGCTCTTAACTACTGACTTTTTTCCTGCGGCTGGAGTTTTGTCGTTAGATGTCTAACGCTCACTTCAGAAACGACTCTAAATACCGGAGTTAGAAAGATCCCATTGAAAAGATAGGATACGCAATTGACGTAAGGGGATCTGCGGTATGGAAAAGTTGCGGCTGAAAAGTGAGCGTTAGACCCTATTTTGAGTGACTCCAAATACCGGCGGTAGCCTAAAACCAGCGTTAGGAGCCTCTAACGCTGGTTTTCACGGCTAACGCCAAACTCCAAATCTAGGTCTAAATATATTAGAATCACAAATTAATAAAACCATATTCACGAAAACACTAATACATATCTATTAGGGATTTTTTTCTACACCTTAACATACATCATTTTATTATTTAAATTTTTAATTTTAATTTTTTCCAATGAAAAAGCACAAAAATAAGCACACTCACATAAGTCCGTTATAGGATAATTAGGGAATAGTATAAATACACTGAAGTATATTAAAAAATTGGTTTATATTATTAAATAAAATAAATGGGTTTAAAAAATGGATATTAAAAATGGGTTTATAATAATGTTATAACATAAGCGTCACACACTTCAATCTCTGTACTAGCCATAATCACTATGACAAAAGATACAATTATTAACATAAAAGAGAGCAATTATTCCTGTCAGTATATTTATAAGAATCTCAGTAGTGCTCTCCAAATAATATGTTCAGTCTATGGCAGGGTTATAACACAATATATTTAAATAATTATCCTTTAAAATAAACCCTCAATCAATATGCATCTACTAGAAACCATAAAATTAATATAAATACCTGAATTCTTTTTATTAGTTAATATCTATGAACACATTGGAATATATTTGTAATACTAGAATATGAAACAATATTATACACGTTTAAAAAAAACTATTAAGATATGCTATACTTCTTACAAAGCTCATAAAAGTTTACCTTTAAAACTAGCCTATTTACAATAGCCTTTCATTCAATTAACACAATGAGATTCTAAGTAAAATACTCAGCTATTTACCCACGCTTTATTTTAACACAATTCTAATTTAAAACATAAAAAATTTCACAGATAAATTACTTAGCCTACAAGATACAAATTTGACACTATATAGGGCTATGGATACCAGTTTTAAAATACAATTTATTTCTTTAAGTCTGCTTACATACAGCAACAATGAATGTTTGCTTTAAATGTTTTGCATGTAAAAGGCAAGCTAAGAGCTATTTAAGACTATGAAATACAGTTTAAAAACACAAATTGCTCTCTTCAATCTACCAACAATCTTTTAATACTTTACCAGGATGAACACCAATCGATATCCAATATCTCTCAGCAGGTTTTAATCTCACCTCAGAAATACCAATAAGTATATTTTGCAATCAATGAGAAAAGGTAGATCAGCTTTGCCAGAGTAATGGTACTTTTCAGGCCCAACAACCAGTTACAAGTCAGCTCAGAAGAATCTGTCCCTTTTCCTATCTTGCATTAGCTTATATGAGTTTCCATCATGGGTGAGGATATGGGAGGCCCATTTCGGAAAACCTGCTTTGTTATTGGCCCTTACGCTTGTCCCTTCTGATTGGTTCACCTTGTGAATGTATGTTGTCAAGGAGATGCATCCTTGCAACAACCAATCATCTCTTGGTTGTAATTCTCGCATCATAACACCGGGGGCAGTGTGACAACAGCACAGCAATACATTTCAACATGCAACATTTTTAAACAATTCATTATTTCTATGAAATGGTTATTCATTAGACCATAACTTCCTGTATCAATATCTCACAATATCAATCACAGATGGGGTAGTATCACATCACCTCTCTGATCATTTTGATATGAAACATCATGTGTCTAACATTATATTATTATATTAAAGCAAATTAATACTGCTAACTATTCTGAATCTGAAATTAATTACATTTGTTATATATGTATTTAAAGAAATACAGCATGTTCTACATCTCTAACACATTCTGCCTGCATGAATTTTCCTATGGTCCATCTGAAATAAAAATAAGTGTTATGAATCCTTTCTTTTTAGGTCCATAAATATTCTTAAAATAATACAGATGCTGTACTTTATAAATATATATATATATATATATATATATATATATATATATATATATATATATATATATATATATATATATATATATATATATATATACATTCATTTCTATGCAGTATCTTGTATTTATCATCTTTGAAAAAAAATAAAAAATACAGAGGTTATTATTCTGACACAGTTAAACATTTTAGACCGACTAAAATAGTCACCTATCAAGCTTAGCAACTACTCTATATTTAATACATTCTGAGACATACATTCAAATATGTCTATAACATATGTCTTTTGCTGGACAGGTTTTAATTGCCCCACTTACACAGCATGGGGTCCATTTGCATTTGAAATGTACAGGGTTACTTTCTCACTAACTATCTCACCTAGGTCAGACTTTTAGGCAACGTTTGTGAGGGGGTAAGAGATTTTTATCACACATTTTCAGGCAGTAACACATATGGTCTCTTGAAATCGCTGTTAACGTTAAATAAACCAAATGCTCTATTGTCCTCACTTGTGTGTTTAGAATAACTTTGCATACTAAGTGGGGGGAGAACTGAACATGACTGAAGTCAGTTTTTCTGAATGAACCTTAAAATATATGATTAGAATATATATATATTTATTAACCTTACGTATACCTTGACATTCCTATCAAAATAGATTACATATATATATATTTATTAACCTTACGTATACCTTGACATTCCTATCAAAATATATTACAATCGATCCATACAAATTTGGTGTATTCTAGAACTATTTTTCACTGGTTAAGAGACAATACAGGACAATCTAACATTGGACTTACAGAACTACGTAAATAATGAAGAAACACACTATTGAAGTCATCATTGGTTCAGATGCAACACGTGATTTCGGGATAACAACGGACCTGATTTGGAACTATATCTCACGACGAATTGAAAGGGAACTTTCTACCCGATCATTTTGATTGGTTGTGAGGTTAAGGAAACGTAAGCAAGTTTATACTCATCCAATCGTAACAATAATTTACAATTTTAAAACAGCGGTATATCGCCCATCATTTGAATTTCATTTATAGTGCTAACATTTGTAAAATTATATAATTGGATGAGAATAAACTAGTAGATGTTTGGCAATGTTTGGCAATTTAACTCTGTGAGTCTAATTCCGTAAAAACTGGAAGTGGAACATCAATTATTTGTATATAAAGCACCTGAGCAATTTCAAAGGCAGCACTTTTCAACTTTTATATTACTGCTCTTGAAAAAGACGAGATTCTCGTTGAAACATGTAGAGCTATTATATATTTTGTCTATACAGACTTGTTTTAATAAATGTTTGTTTTTTATATAACAAATATCTGTTGCTGCCTTTTGAAAACTGCCAAACAACTGTTGCAACCACATCATGAGGAGCCGGATTCCGATTATTTCGGCTCACACCTACACCAGGAGAAAACAGACCGAAGTTACATCTCACATTGAAATCTTTTATAACAACTGATGAAGTTGGACTCGGAGTGAGTATATTGCACTCATTATTTGGTGTTTATCTACACACACAAAAGTGAAGTTTTCCTTTTCTCAGCTCAATCTGAAGTCCTGGTTAATAGAAGAAAAAGAAAACTACTTCCAAAATCCACCTAGATTATACGGTGGGAGTGAAATCACAACCCCTTTCCTCTATTAGAAGCGAATGGCATGCTGGAATGCTATGCCAACCAAGTCGCTTGGTAAGTGATCTGCTCGATACCTGTCCTGGTGATTAGTGGTGGAGGCGTGGCTCTGATATTCCGACGTACGTTTCGCCATAAACGTACGGCTTTTTCATAGAAGTGATCCCACTTCCTTCAAAAAGCCGTACATTTATGGTGAAACGTATGTCGGAATGTCAGAGCCACGCCTCCACCAGTAATCACCAGGACAGGTATCGAGCAGATCACTTACCAAGCTACTTGGTTGACATAGCATTTCAGCACGCCATTCGCTTCCATCCAGGAAAGGGGTTGTGATTTCACTCCCACCGTATTATCTAGGTGGACAGATACCTGAGTGACATTTTGTGAAGGGGCTTATTTGTGGATTTTTATATATTTTAGTGTTTTTAAAATAAATGTTATCCTTTTGAAGCAGCGGCCTGCTATCAAATGCCCTTGATTATTTGATCATCAGCAAGTGTGACCACCTCTACAAAAGCCAGAGTTTTAGCAGTTTGCTGGTCTGGAGAATTCAGGTGTGTGTTAACACAATACCATGGAGGAAAAACATCAGAAATGATCTTAGAGAAGCAATTGTTGCTGCCTATCAATCTGGGAAGGGTTATAAGGCCATTTCCAAACAATTTAAAGTCCATAATTCTACAATGAGAAATATTATTCACAAGTGGAAAACTTTCAAGACAGTTGCCAATCTTCCCAGGAGTGGATGTCCCAGCATATTCACCCCAAGATCAGATCGTGCAATGTTTAGAGAAATTGTAAAAAACCTAAGAGTTACATCTCAGACTCTACAGGCCTCTATTATCATGTCAAATGTTAAAAATGATGACAGTACAATTAGAACAAGATTGAACAAGTATGGTTTGTATGGAAGGGTTGCCAGGAGAAAGCCTCTTCTCTCTAAAAAGAACATGGCAGCAAGGCTTAGGTTTGCAAAGTTGCATCTGAACAAACCACAAGACCTCTGGAACAATGTCCTTTGGACAGACAAGACCAAATTTTAGATGTTTGACCATAATACACAGCGCCACATTTGGCAAAAACCAAACACAGCATATCAGCACAAACACCTCATACTAACTGTCAAGCAAGGTGGTGGAGGGGTGATGATTTGGGCTTGTTTTGTAGCCACAGGAGCTGGGCACCTTGCAGTCATTGAATTGACCATGAACTCCTCTGTATACCAAAGTATTCTAGAGTCAAATGTGAGGCCATCTGTTTGACAGCTAAAGCTTGGTCAAAATTGGGTCATGCAACAGGAGAATGATCCCAAGCACACCAGCAAATCTACAACAGAATGGCTGTGTCACGGATACCAGGCTGCAAGGGTTAAACCCCTACCCCTTATAACCTCAGCCCTGTTGTTATCTAGTCTAGGTGTGAAGTGTCTTTCTGTTATTGTGTGAGTCATCCATTGTCCTTTTGTAAGTCAGGATGTGATTAGAATCTTGTTTAACTAACCATTGTCTGATGTTTGTCTCATTGTATAATATTTGTTTCTATTTGTGTAGTAACTACCCCCATTTGTTGGAAATGTATAAAAGCTGTGTTTTCTGTGTAATAAAGCAGTTATTTTTTCACCTGAATGCTAGTCTGTCTAGTCATTTAGGTGGGCTCCTGCTAGAATCACTTTCCTGGGCTACATAGGAATCACTTTCCTGGGCTACATAGCAGTTTGTTCCAGACAGCGGAAGGACCCGTTTGGCGGAGCTACCCAGCTGGGGTAGCCGGGGATCCGTCACATTGGTTCGCAGTGGTGGGATGCTTCCGTCTACCTGGAACGTCCAAACCACCAACTGAAGATCTTGCCGGATGGAGCAGTACCATGGGCTCCGGAAGGAAGAATTAAGAATGTTGCTGCAGGCTAGAGGGAAAGTTGCTGGCAACAAGACAAAGGGAGTACTCATAGCCAAACTGATGGAGGACGATCGGGCTAGCGAACAGGCTGGTGGGTCGGACAGTGACCAAAGCGGAGGACGGCCAAGTACAGACTCCACTCAAGGGACTACAGTGTTCGACATGCAGCAGCAGGTACAGTGGCAACTGGCTCTCTATGGACCTAACCCCCCGTGGAGATCATTACTCGGATAGTGACTGACGCCACCAAGGTACATGTTGGAGCTTCAGAAGTATATGGGGGGTTCATGCCAGATCCCCTGGACTCCCCTTCATGGCCCAAGAAACTACCTAACGGGGCTTTCCGAACATTCCAGGATGATGAGAGCGAGGATATTGACCATTATCTACAGCTGTTCGAGACTCAGTGCCGGATGCATGGGGTTGCTGATGCCGACAGGGTTACTATTCTCATTGGGAAACTGTGCGGTAGGGCCCTGGAGGCTTTCCACACTGTCCCTTCCGAGGACCAAGACAACTATGACCGGGTGAAGGAGCGTATCCTTGCCCGGTATGGACTCACACCGGAGGCTCACCGGCTAAGATTCCGGGGGCTACAAAGACAAGAGGAGCAGCCATATACAGAGTTTGCCCACTGCTTAGCTCAGTCCTTGAACTCCTGGGTAACTGGGTGCCACATCACCACCCTAGATAGAGCTGTTCAACTCCTCCTCCTGGAGCAGTTCTACAACCGCACCCCAGCAGAGATAAGGGACTGGGTAAAGGACAAGGGACCCAGAACAGCTGACCAAGCCGCCGCCCTGGCTGATCAGTATGTGGATGCCCGGTGCCAGGCAGCCAAAGACCTCCGGCCAGCAACCCACTCCGTTCCAGCCCCAGCGCGACCACCAACAGTTTTTAGGCAGCCCCAGACCCGACCGCCCCCTGTGTACCCGGCTGGAGGCAGCAATTCCCGGGGGTGTTATGGGTGTGGACACCCTGGCCATGTGGTACAGAACTGCCCAACAAGACAAAGAAACCCCCCAGCCCAGCCGCCAAGGAACCCTGTACCAACTCTGTGGGGGACTCCTTAAGCCCGCACCTACCACGCCGCTGCCCATTGTGCGTATACAGCGAGCTCCAACCCCTATGCTGAGTGGACAGGAGAAGAAGTGGGTGTCTTGCACCACGTCAGCTCAGTGGGCCAAGACAACCGTCACCAACATCGGCAAGATGTCTGGGTCAGCGGGCAGGCAGCTTAAGGAATGAGAGATACGGGGGCCACCATCTCTTTGATTCAGCCTCACCTTGTTCCCCCCTCTGGCTGCCCTGGACGGACCCTCGCTGTAGGGGTAGCGGGAGGTGATGTTCTGAGGGTTCCTACCACCTGGATCCATTTGGACTGGAAAACTGACACCCACAATGTAGAAGTGGGGGTTATGCAAAACATCCCTGCCGAGGTCCTGTTGGGAAACGACCTCGGCCACCTTGTCTCTGCCTTTTTGGGGAATACTTCTCCGGACACCTGCCCTGTGACTACCCGCCAGCAGGCCAGATGCCAAGCCACCACACCAACTCCGGGGACCCAGGTAAGACCTACTGCCCCGACTCCTACCTTACCCCGACTAACTGTCCCCACTAAACCCAAACTTGCCGACACCCCCTCCTGGGCAACCCCTTCCAACTTTGCCAAAGAGACCTTGAGCGACCCGACACTAGCCCCTTACCGAGACCGAGTAGGTGCTGAGCCCAGGGCCCCGGAGACGAACGGGTTCCAGTGGGAGGGCGAGCTCCTGTACCGGATCTCCAAGAGGAGAAAAAGACCGGTGCCCAAACGCCAGCTGGTCATACCGAAGAAGTTTTGGTCCAACCTGCTGAAAATAGGGCATGACATTCCCTTAGCTGGCCACTTAGGAAAACAAAGGACCCACCACCGCTTGACTCAAACCTTCTTCTGGCCAGGCATTACAGCCGATATTAAGGAATACTGTAAATCCTGTGAGGTTTGCAAGAAGGTAGGAAAGATGGGAGATCATACGAAAGCCCCCCTCCATCCCCTGCCCATTATTGATGAACCCTGTAGCAGTAGACATCATGGGGCCATTAGCTCGGTGCAGCCCCTCAGGGAAGAAATACATCCTTACGGTGGTAGACTATGCCACCCGATACCCAGAGGCAATCCCCTTGGCCAATATCCAGGCGGAGACCATTCGATGCTCCAGATATTCACCAGGGTAGGCTTCCCTAGGGAAGTGGTTTCCGATCAGGGAACACAGTTCACTGCGGAAATCACTCAACAACTCTGGAAGTTGTGCGGGATTAAACCCCTGCACAGTGCCCCTTACCATCCCCAGACGAATGGGCTGTGTGAGAGGTTTAACGGGACCCTAAAGCAACTGCTTTGGATGTTCTCGGCCACTCACAGGGACTGGGAAAAATTCCTGCCACATCTCCTCTTTGCATATCGAGAGGTGCCTCAGGAATCCACAGGTTTTTCCCCCTTTGAACTACTGTATGGTCAAAAGGTTAGGGGCCCGCTAGATTTGATACGAGCCCACTGGGAGGGAGCCACAGGGGGAGAAGAGCACTCTGTTGTGGGGTACGTACTCCAGCTCAGGCACCAGCTGCAGAACCTGGCAGCCCAGGTCCGTGAGAACCTTCAGGCCTCTCAGCACAAACAGAAGTGATGGTACGATCGCAATGCCCGTACCCGAACCCTGATAGTGGGACAGAAGGTCCTCGCCCTGAAGCCTGTCAAAACAGACAAGCTACAGGCCTCTTGGCAAGGACCCTACCGGGTTGTGGAACAACTGAACAACACCACATACCTGGTAGCGAAGTGTTCAGATGAAAGGATCCGTCAGACCTTTCATGTGAACATGTTGAAGGCATACATAGAAAGACCCAGAGATGTGGCCGCTATCTGTGCGCCGGCAGTGGAGGACTCTGAAAGTCTTCCAATGCCGGAGCTGCCCGGACCTACTGACGCCCCCCAGGGGGTGGATGACATATCCCTAGATGACAGGTTAGAGCCCGGACAGAAAAGGCAGGTCCGGCGACTCCTAGAACAGAGAAGCGACATGTTCTCTACTGTCCCTGGGTTTACCACCACAGCCATCCACCGGGTGGATACCCCAGGACATACCCCCCTGCGACAGGCTGCTTACAGGGTCCCAGAGGCCGTCAGGGAAAGTATGCACCGGGAGCTCTGGGGAATGTTGGACCTCAGTGTCATTGAACCATCCAAAAGTCCCTGGGCCTCCCCGATAGTGTTAGTACCCAAGAAGGACGGAACTTCCCAGTTCTGCGTTGACTACCGTAGACTCAACGATAGAACCACCACTGACGCCTATCCCATGCCCCGAGTAGATGACCTGTTAGATTGAATCGCCCGGGGCCACTTCCTGACCACCCTCGACCTATGCAAGGATTATTTGCAAATTCCCCTCAACCCTGAGTCCATCCCCAAGTCTGCCTTCATCACTCCCTTCGGCTTATACCAGTTTAAGGTCATTCCGTTTGGAATGAAGAACGCCTCTTTCCAAAGAATGGTAGACCGCCTGTTAGATGGCCTCCAGGACTGTGCCTGTGCATACCTGGATGACACCTTCGAGCCGCCGGACTAACCTTGAAGCCAGATAAGTGTACCATTGGGCACTCGGAGGTTCAATACTTGGGCCATGGAGTCGGTTGCGGTAAGCAGCGACCCGAACCGGCCAAAGTCGAGGCAGTGGCTAACTGGCCCACCCCCCAGGACCAAAACCCAAGTCCTTGCCTTTCTGGGTACTGCAGGCTACTACCGGAGGTTTGTCCCAAATTACAGCACCCTCGCCAAAACCCTGACTGACCTGACCCATAAACGACTTCCCCAACAGGTCCTGTGGTCCCCCGAGTGTGAACAAGCCTTCCAGAGTCTTAAATCTGCCTTAATCTCTGCTCCAGTACTGGCCGCTCCTAACCCAGCCAAACGCTTTTCTGTCCACACAGATGCCTCCATGTTCGGGTTGGGGGCCATACTAAGTCAGGCAGACGAGGAAGGAAAGGACCACCCCGTTGCCTACCTCAGCCGAAAACTGCTACCCCAGGAAGTAGGCTACGCGGCAGTCGAGAAAGAGTGTCTGGCGCTGGTATGGGCTTTGAAGAAGTTGCAGCCCTACCTATATGGAAGACCCTTTACCGTCCTTACTGACCATAATCCCCTTGTATGGCTCAACCGAGTTTCCGGGAACAACGGGAGACTGTTGAGGTGGAGCCTAGCCCTGCAGCCATTTAACTTTGACATTCAGTACCACCCGGGAGAAAGCAATGGGAATGCTGACGGACTTTCCCGGCAGACTGAAGTGGCATAAATTCCTCGGACATCCCCAGGCCGACCCGTATGTGGATCTAGCCGGGCCTGCCGAACTGGAGGGGGGGAGATGTCACAGATACCAGGCTGCAAGGGTTAAACCCCTACCCCTTATAACCTCACCCCTGTTGTTATCTAGTCTAGGTGTGAAGTGTCTTTCTGTTATTGTGTGAGTCATCCATTGTCCTTTTGTAAGTCAGGATGTGATTAGAATCTTGTTTAACTAACCATTGTCTGATGTTTGTCTCATTGTATAATATTTGTTTCTATTTGTGTAGTAACTACCCCCATTTGTTGGAAATGTATAAAAGCTGTGTTTTCTGTGTAATAAAGCAGTTCTTTTTTTTCCTGAATGTTAGTCTGTCTAGTCATTTAGGTGGGCTCCTGCTAGAATCACTTTCCTGGGCTACATAGGAATCACTTTCCTGGGCTACATAGCAGTTTGTTCCAGACAGCAGAATGACCCATTTGGCGGAGCTACCCAGCCGGGGTAGCCGGGGATCCGTCACAGGATGAAAAAGAAAAAAATCAAGGTGTTGCAATGGCCCAGTCAAAGTCCAGACCTCAACCCAATTGAAATGCTGTGGTGGGATTTAAGAGAGCTGTGGATAAATGAATGCTTGCAAACCTCAATGAACTAAAGCACCGTTGTAAAGAAGAGTGGGACAAAATTCCTCCACAACGATGTGAGAGACTGATTAAAGGGACAGTCTACACCAGAATATTTATTGTTTTAAAAGATAGATAATCCTTTATTACCCATTCCCTAGTTTTGCATAACTAACAGTTATATTAATACACTTTTTACCACTGTGATTATCTTGTATCTAAGCCTCTGCAAACTGCCCCTTATTTCAGTTCTTTTGACAGACTTGCATTTTAGCCAATCCCTGGCTCCCAGGTAACTCCATGTGCATGAGCACAGTGTTATCTATATGACACACATGAACTAACACCCTCTAGTGGTGAAAAACTGTCAAAATGCCATGAGCTGAAAGGCGGCCTTCAAGGGCTTAGAAATTAGGATGTGAACCGCCTAGGTTTAGCTTTCAACTATGGATACCAAGAGAACAAAGCAAAATTGGTGATAGATGTAAATTTGAAAATTGTTTAAAATTACATGCCCTGTCTGAATAATAAAAGTTTGTTTTGGACTAGACTGTCCCTTTAAGTCATACAGAAAATGATTACTTCAAGTTATTGCTGCTAAAGGTGGTTCTACAAGCTATTCAATCATAAGGTGTACTTAGTTTTTCATACATGACTTCTCCATTTTGGCTTTATTTTTGTTAAATAAATCATGACATGGTGTAATATGTCATGTGGTGTTGTTCATCTGAGGTTGTATTACCTCATTTTAAGACCTAGTAAGGACCAGGTGATTGTTATTATGTCTTGATACATAAAACCATAAAATTCAAAGAGGCAGTACTTTGTTTTTCGCATGACTGTAAATGGAGAGGAAGATGGACTTCTTTCGAGAGCATAAAGTCTGGAAGCATATATGAAGCTGCTGTTACATTTATAGGGCTAGATTTATTAATTGCGGATGGACGTTTGTTCCCTATTTTTACCATTGCACGAGCGAACACCCCTGCTCTCAGTGAGTAAGAGCAGGGTTTGTCGATCACCCCCGTCCATTGAGTCCTGGATGTTTTTTATCCGGAAACTCTAAGTTGGCAGAGAGGGTTTATGAAACAATGATTTAAACCACTGCTTCATAAATATCAGTTGCAGGCTCAAATAAGTGAGAGTGCAACCAATTCGGACCATAATAAATCTAGCTCTTAATTTCTGCATCAATAATGAAAACTAAACATAGTAACCTGAAACCCTGACATATGCTGAGCACCGGGTAAATCTAAAAAAATCCCCATCGACTTTAATGGTGGTTTTCTGTAGAAAAATATTAGATTTTTTTTTTAAAGGGATTGTGATCGACCCCATGGTTGGACTGTCAAAAGATTTAAGAGGCATTGAATTATGCCGAACCAGACCAGCATCAGTAGTGGAAGCTACCAACAAAAAAACAGCCAAATGAAACCAGTGTCTGCCACAATATTTTTCACCCCTGGAATGTGACACGGAGAAAACTGAAATACTGCAAAAAGCAAGGTGGCATAAACAGCTATTAACCAGAGCCTAAAAGTCTGAAATGGCTAATGTGGAAAGTTTGCATATAAAAAGACTGTGCAAAATTTGATAATGGAAGTAAAATGGCATGCTCTGGGGCTGATTTATCATGCCTGTATTGATCAGAATGTATCTGTTTGGGCTAGCTGGAAACAGGAGTTAAGAAGCAGCGGTCTTAAGACCGCTGCTCCTTAACTTGTCTGCTTGCTCTGAGGCGGCGGACAGCAATCTGCCCAATCGGGTTGACACCTCCTGCTAGCGGACGATTGGCTGCAAATCTGCTGGGGGCAGTATTGCACAAGGATTTCACACAAAATGCTTGTGCAATGTGTGGCAGACATGATCCCCTACAGCAGATAATGTCAGTCCGCACATTAATAAATCAGCCCCTCTGTCTGAATCATAAATGTTTATTTTGACTTGTGTGTCCCTTTAAGCAGCATGCACAATACAGAGTGGGATCTGTACAATTTTTGCAGTGTCTATATTTCTCTTTATCATTCCTAAGGGCTTTTTATATTTGTTATGTAATTTTAAATTGTATTAAAAAAATTGCAAAAAGTAACTCTACTCCTTTCTATTGTGCAAGTTAATTCAAAGGACAAGTACAGCTGTCAAAAAGCCAGCAACACCACTGATCTATGAAAGTGCACTAATTCTGTGATAGGATGCAACAATACACCCACTACAAGATGGCCGTGCCCATTATAAAGATCAGTACTTTACCGAGCTGCTTCTATAATGGGTTACATTAAGAGATACAGGAACATGAAGACAAACATAAGTAATTAAATGCTCAATCCTCATGGGCTTGCTGTTTTACAAACATAACAGTCATAGAACTGACTGAATAATAACAATAACTTATAAATAAACACAAGACACAGTGTGGGAAAAGACCAGTGGGTCACGTTTATTATAAAACATGAGAACTGGCTGAAAGCAATCAAGCAAACCTACACCAGGTGGCGGCAATCTAGCTAGGAGAGCAAGCAATCCCCTACTAGGAAGATGGGCTGCACCTGTGAATGCCAACACAAGCGGAGCTAAGCTGCACGCAGATGGGTTTAGGGATTTCCCTGCAACATCAAGTCTGGGAGGGACCTCTATGTGCCTGCCTGTGGACACCCCTGCCTGTGGACACAACCCTCCCCCCGGGAAACCTCCACTCTATGTCTGATGGCAAATTGGGGCGTGGGCCAACCGCCTAACCAGGGTTTGAATTTAGACAACTACAGACCAGTAGGACCAGGTGTTACTAGGCGCACATGCATGCCAGTACCTGGGGAGGCAAAACTACCTTCCTTGGACTTAAGGAAATGAGCCACTTAGCTCTCATCCGGCCTTAGACCCCTGCTGAACACCATAGTGATATCCAAACTAAAGATTGCTGCCAAACCAGATCCAAGGGAGGGAGGGAAGCTGTGAAGACGAGCTGGAAATAGGGTCTAGGGCCTGTAACCTGACTTCTTATAGGTAAGCCAAATCCCCACACACACTAATGCAACATTGTTGCCACTTCACAGCTAGCACACTCCTAAGGGCCTTAATTATTATGTTTGTTCCGGGCTATTCTGCCCTACACTGTCTTAAGTAATTAAATGCCCTATCCTCCTGGGCTTGCTGCATTACAAACCACATAACAGTCATAGAACTGACTGAACAATAACAATAACTTATAATGAAACACAAGACACAGAGTGTGGGAAAAGACCTGTGGGTCACGTTTATTATGAAACATGAGAACTGGCTGAAAGCAACTAAGTAAACCTACACCAGGTGGCAGCAATTTAGCTAGGAGAGTAAGCAACCCCCTGCTAGGAAGACGGGCAGTGCCTGTGAATGCCAAAACAAGCGGAGATGGGCTTAAGTAGGCTCAAGTGGGGGAGGGACCTCAAGGTGCGTGCCTGTGGACACTACCCTCCCCTTGGCATCCGTTACTCTACCTCTGATGGCAAACTGGGGCGCAGGCCAACCGCCACAAGAGAGAGCCAGCCAGGCACAGCTCTTGCTGCCACCCTAATAGATGTACCAAGATAGCCCACCTCAAATTACATAGGAACAGGTCAATGCCCCTCTCAGTGAGGTGCACACCGTCCCTCTTGTAGAGGCTCCTCTCAGCCATTGTGATGTTCCCATGTTCCACAACAAAACCTCCTATCTGGGACAAGAAAATTCTCACTTCCCTATTTAGCTTTTTACGAACCTGAAAGGCGCCCTGTGGGACTGAATAGTGGGACTGCATATGGCGCCACTCTATCCTAGGGATGATGTTGGACCACCCTATCCTCGCATTGGGGACCCAAGTATGAAAAGTGCGCAGGTCAGATTGAATCACTGCACTGAGCTGTTTGCAAGGCAGGAGCCCATTTCATTCCTCCCGGCGTGAATGATCAGAATGTGAGGTTTCTCCCACCGATGCATAGCTCCCTGCAGTAACCCAGGAATACCTGACCAAGTTAATCCCCTGCGGCCCAACCATCTAACAGTAACCCTGGAGGAGGGGAAGCCCAACTAGCGTCTATCTGGCCTCGCAATCTCTCTCAGTTCCACCCAACTGATGTAGGAGTGACCCGTAATCTCAATGGACCCCCTCTCGGTCCTGCAAAGAAACAACAGTTAACAAGGGAACATCGCTAGGCAAAAACAAAAATAATTACTCAATCAATAGCCTAACGTACAACAGGTACCTTTGTTACCTCCACCGCCACAATGATCTAATATGGTCAGCTGCTCCAACCCTAAATAAGTGAGTAGGGATGACCCTAGGGTCAAGGCCTACTCTAGCAGCTGCCTAGTTCAGGACTTTTTGGAACTGAAATCTAGTCAACGGGGAACCATCCCCGTGAACTAGAAATTGCACTGGACCGTCCAGATGCACGTCCATGCAGGTCCCAATTAGTCTAACTGGACAACAAGTGGAGCCTGTGTGGGATGGTAACAAGATCTAAGTACCTCTGCCTTCTTGGACGGTCTTCGATCTAGGCAGAAAAACAAGTACGGCTGACTCATCGCCCCGTACATGAGAAGCCAAGAAGCCTCCAGGCTTGTTCCTCAAAGGGGGAACTAATTCATCCACCCTGAGTGCCCCGTAAAAAGCCAGCCCAAAGGCGGCCGTGAACAGGGTAGCCTCGTAAGCAGGGGAACATACGTCAGGCAAGGCTTGACAAAGGCTCGCCAAGCGATCAATAGTAACGGGTTCCCTAATGTCACTCGTCCTTGGCACCATACGTCCGCAACCCATCAGTACCTGTCTCACCAAGAAGGTCCTGTAACAGTCAACGAGACCGTATAGTTTACAGAAGAAGGAAACGGCGGTCAGCCAAGATCTGACCGCCCCTTTAGATGCACCATTACCTTGTAGTTCAGCGATCCAGTCAAGGAGACCCCATAGTTTGCCAGCACAGGACATCTGTCCCCTGGCATCACAGAAGGCAATCCATTCAGACCAGTGTCTTATCCATTCAGACCAGTGTCTTACGTAGATGTTCCAGGTAGAAGGAGCCAAAGAAGATCGGATCATCGTTATTAAGGTTCCCCATCCAGCGCCACCTGCCATAAGTAATCAGGACAAGGACAACCATCAGCATCTGCCCCGGGAACTAAATTATAGAAGGCTTCCCACTGAAAGCGGGAGAGCGCATCTGCAATTCTATTCTGCACTCCAGGGACATGTCGTGCATGGAACACAATGTTCAGGTGCAGACACCTGAGCACCAGCAGCCTCAAGTACCTTACTACCGCTGGAGAACCTGACGTAAGTTTCTTAATTGTTGTCTGTCCATAAAACCACCTAGCGGTCGTGGAGCTGTCCCATCCTGAGGCATTTTGGCGCCAACACTCTAGAAAAATATCCCTAAGAACACTATATAAGGTTAGTAAACCCTTAGCCTCACTATGTCTTGAGAAAGGCCCATCAGAGGGCCGAAACGCGTAGACGGACAATCGGCATACGATTTGTGAGGCTTGCCATATTTCCAGGATATTGCTGAGTGGGGTGAGTTTATTTACCAATACTCCGCACCCCATAGGCTGTTTGTTTAGTGCACTTTCTTTTTCTTTTTTAGGTATTGTTTGTATTGATCACGACTGGGATCCCTAAAAAGTTAGGATCATCAGCTACATTGGACCCTATCGAGGGACACCAGGAATTGGATTTTTAACTGACTTTTAAATCCATATTAGGACTCTGTTCACAGGACCAATCAGACTTTATTTTTTATTTTTTATTTTATACTCCTTATTTTTCCAATTTAGTATTTCTGTATTTGACTCATTGTTTACATCTGATTCTCTAGGATATTATTCGATTAGGAGATTGCCAGTATTTTTTGAGGGAGTTAAGGATCCACGCACATATATTCACTTTTTATATTAGGGATTATTTGGATTTGTTTGTACATTTTTCTTACAAAGAAGTTTGTAAATCTCCCACTAAGGTTAAGATGATTTTAGTTTAATTTGTTCAGAACATACCGGTATTGTTCTAGCTAGGTTGGATTTGGTTTATATATAACACATCATTTGTTTGCACAATTTGCATATTTTTTCACAAAGTCACTTTATCTTTGGATCACAGTTTTTACTCAGATTTTTTAATTTTTTTTTTCATTTTTAATTTTCGAATTCTGTAACTTGTGGGTTTGGAGTGCAATTGTTTAGGATTTTATTATTTTTAACAAATTGGATTGTAATTTGATTATATTATATTGAGCACAAATTAGATTGTATACTTCCTGTCATCACTTGTTTATAACTTCCACTACTGGATATTTGTGACCCTAATTCAACTTGCGCAAGTGTAATCTGTGATTGGGTAGCTGTTACCCGGATCCCTACTCGAATCTTAAATATTTCTAGTTTAACTTTACACCATCAGCTCTAAGCTTCTTCAGTATTACATAGCTGACTGATAGTAGTCTAAATCCGGACTTGTAGCTATAAGCTCAGTTTTTATACTATATAAAAGACAGAACTTCGAGACCCCATAAATTTTTATTGTATTTTGTATTTTCTATTTTTGATTGTATTTGCATTGCATTTTAGATTGTATTGTAATGGAACACATGTGATGGGTTTAATTGTATATAACCCAAAGTGATTAAAAGGAATTTTAACAGATATTTGTTGGACTTAGATTTACAAGTTTGTTTTCTTGGAATTATTTGATCTAGATTAGTCCTGTGATATACCTTAGCCCTCTGTGGCGCTCCTATATATATCGAATCGTTGTTACTTCATTTTAGATCTGATAGGGGATCTTCCTTATAGTGTAGCAGGTATATTTTTACCAAAGGCGCTGGAAACCACATTTCTGTTGCCATATCTCAAGGGCCACTATGATGGGAAAAAAACTCCAATAGACAGAGGTTTTTTACCAGCCTCCTGTCAATCCATGACTGAGGCCACGGGCCGGCACTCCATTGCCCGCACAGGAAAGCACAGTACCTGTGGGACACTTCAGCGTCAGTGAACAATTGGATCGCCGTGTTGGAAGAAATTTCCTTCCTCCACATGCAGATCCCATTGAAGTGACTCAGAAATTGTTCCCACACCTCAAGGTCGTCCACCATCTCAGGAGTAACGCAAAATCTATGTTCCTGAGACCGAGCGCTGTTCCTGAGACCGAGCTGTTCAGGCCGCCAGAGGAAAATTCTCCCCATGGGAATGACTCTCCCAGCAAAGTCCAAAAGACCCAGTAGGGTCTGCAAGTCCTTTAAGGACCTGTAGGGTTCCGACTTCATGGACCTGACCGCCCCCAGCATGCAGACAATTTTGTCCTCAGGTAAGCAGCATTGCATCGCCTCAGAGCCAATTTCGATGCCCAAGAAAGTAAGGCAGGTACAAGGACCTTGCATCTTGTCCTCTGCCAGGGGAACGCCCAACCTGCTCATCATGAGTCTAGTCACCTTCACTAAGAAGGAGCATTCGGACGTCCCGGAGTGGCCTACCAACAGGAAGTCATCCAGGTAGTGCGCCAGGCTGTAAAGGACGGCCACAGCAGCAATAGATTAGTGCAGGAAACTACTCAAAGCCTTGAAATAGGCACAAGAAATTGAGCAACCCATAGGCAGGCACCTGTCCACGAAGTACTCTACTCTCCTTCAAACCAACACCCCATGAGGTGGAAGGCTGAGGGAGGAGGCAAAAGGCGGATTCCACATCCAGCTTCGCCAGTAATACCCCTTTTCCCGCCGTTCTGATTAGGGAGAGAGCATCGTCAAAGGACTGATAGTGTACCAAACTAAGTTCGGTGGAGATAGCATTGTTAAGAGACCACCCTTTCGGAAAGGAAAGGTGTTGAATTAACCTGAACTTTCCGGATTCTTTCATAGGAATTACCCCTAAAGGAGAGATAACCAACCCTGGAATCAGCCCAGTGCAACCTCCTTGCCCAATTTCTCCCTTACCACGTTTGGGAATTGATATGCTGATTTTAGGTTCCTGCAAACCGAGGACCCGCAAACCTTCGAACTGACAGGGATAACAAATCCCCATCGGAAGCCCACGCTGAGTAAATCGGCAGCCTCCCTATCTGGGTAAACTATCAGCCATTTTTCAATTGCGGCTACCCTCAACAGGGTGTAGGCCCTTTCCACCAGCGTTGGGTCTAGGCCCGATGCCATGTCTCTCCTGGGAGCGCCAAGATTTCTGGGTCCTTTTGCACTCGGAACAGGAATAGAACTAGCCACAATACCTGCAGGTGTGTCGGAATGCGCACGCTTTTCCTTTAACACAGAGCTTGTCCTGAAAGCGCAAGCAGACTCCTGCGGGACGCCGTCGGGACCAATGTGAAGCTCTTCCCCCAGATGGCCCGGCAGGAGACTGCCCAGGCCAGACTGTTTTTTCAGGCCCCAATTGCGCCTATAGGCGCATGTCCACGTCCCCAAAGTTCAGGCGAGGGTTACCGACTTTCTTTCTGCGAAAGGCAATATCGTAATCCCTATATGCTCCCTATCTATATCGATTTAGAATAGTTTCTATGGCATCTTGATATTTCAAAATATCTAGTGCCTGGTCAGGGAATTTAGTGATATAGCAAGAAGCGTACACACAAAAGTATTTCCGCCATTTGTTGAACGTATCTGGCCTTTTAAACTTTTTGGTTTTTTTACCATCCTCTGCCATTTCTTTTTGTCAGTAGGCCTCAGCGGAGAACATATTTACCCTCCTGAATATATTTACCCTCCTGAGATTTCAGCAATGTAACATGGGGTTCCATGTGAATAAATCAGGGGGGAGGGGCAGACCCATGGCCTTCATTTCCTCTACCAACTGGCCTTCCTTTCCTCTACCAACCATTTCATCATCCTATACATTCTCTTCTGACCCTTGGCCTCCAACCCCATGGGCCTATCACTCTCTGACCTAGAATCATACGAAGATGAGCTAAGCCCCTTGAGCCCAGAAATCAAAGATGTCTTACCGGTTCCCAATGGATGCAGCACAGGCTGGGGACCTGCGGAAGTCGAGGGCTGCTCCTTACGGTTCTGCTCCTCATCTGCGTGATAACACGGAACCAGAGAATGCAGGAGAACCAGCTCCATGCGATTCCATGATTCCCTGGTATGAGAATTGGGAGAGAGGAGTACCACGGGGAGAAGACAAGGCCCCCACTGCCCCAGCTGAAGCAGACTTTAAGCCCCCCTAACTGCTGAACATGCGTTCTACGCCACACACAACTTGCGCACCATCAGACACACAAATCTCTTGCGCATCAAGCACTGCATTTGCAAACTGCGACCTGCTCATAATTGCCATCCTGCTTGCGTATTGCAAGGCCTCCGCCCTGTGAGGCACTACCCGGTACACTCATACTCTGCCCCCCAGGCGGCTTGGAAACTTCCTTTGCTGCCCATGAGCGCTGAGCCCCTGTGCCTCGCTGCTTCCCCCCGAGGGCCTCGCCCCCCCCCCCCGGGGTACTCCTCTCTTACCTGCAGACCTCGGAGGAGTGACATCACTGGAAGTGACGGCAGCGGAAGTGACCAAAACAAGAGGTGACGTCATTAGAAATGGACGCCGCCTACCGTATGGCCATAGATTCGCCCGTCGCCACCCGAAGACCTGGAGCTGGATGAGGGGAACCGACGCCGGGAGCCATGACCAAAGGGGGAGGACCACCACCCGCTAGGACAGACACGAGGGACTGCAAGAGGGCCGCTACAGACGTAACGGCTTCACCGGATAGCGTGATAGATGGCGGAGGTAAGTATGAAGTGCTCACACTCGCCCCAGCCATGAAACACCCTTGAGACGCGCATCCCGAAGTGAACGGGATATACTTGGAGTAGGGGGACCCCAGGCCCAACCACAGGCTGACTGGGTGAGGGGAGGGAAGCTGGGCCTATCTCAGGGGAACCCACTATAGCCGCCCCGCCACTACTGGGGGCAGGGGGAAGGGGACCTGCCACAACATTGACCTCAGGGTAAGAGCCACCAACCAGGGTACGACTCACCGGAGACTGCGGCACCAGGTCCTCCTCCGGGTCAAAGTCGTCGATAAGTAAATCCTCCAACTCCTAACTCCTCACAGGTACTTTTGAAGATCTCTTGGAAAAATCCATGCTGCAACAAACTGCTATACCGGACTGTACAGATTCTACAAGCTGTGAAGATGATCTGGAAAGAGGGTCTGGGGCCTGTAACCTAACTTCTTATAGGTAAGCCAAATCCCCACCCACACTAATGCAGCATTGTTGCCACTTCACAGCTAGCACTTATGTTTGTTCCGGGCTATTCTGCCCTACACTGTCTATTCCATGATCAGTAGTAACCACGCTATTGTAGTTACTCAGCAGTTTAATGTCCCTTTAACATATAATGTGTTGGGGGTTTTTAGTTTCAGATTCCAACTAGTTATCATATATCATCAATATGTATCTTCATTAGGCTGACCATATTGCCGCTTTAAAAAGGGACACATATGAAAAATACAAATGTCAGGGTTCTTATACAAAACATTTCTTTAAACAGCCCCTAAAAGAGCCCTGACATATGTGTTTTTCATATGTGTCCCTTTTTAAAGCGGCAATATGGTCACCCTAATCTTCATGCTCTCCAGGTTTAATATATGTATTGGCCCTGTGTGATACAAAGATTAGCCATTTTGTTGTTGTTTGTTGAGTTAGAGTTTGTATTAAGGGCAATGCAGAGATATTCCCTCTAGGACAACTGAGCAGTTTCTTTGTCATGTAGGAGAGAAGGCAGGAATCAATTATCCTTCTAAGCTATTAAAAAAGACAAGACACAAATTAGCTAGAGAGGAAGGGTTATCTGTAAAGCTTTATCATTTCCATTATCAGGGATGTCACAGAAATCCTTGTTGCATTATCACAAGTTTACCACTAGAGGAGGATGTATGTTAAAACTTGTATGTCTCAGAATAGGAACAGTAAACAAACATGCATATTTTCACCTCAAAACTATGTCCTGCCTGCATTGTAGCTTTACTTGAACTTTAAATTGATGTGTGTCTTCTTTACATATATATTTTATATGATAATTTGGGCCCTGCTAGCCCCCTGGTCTTAAAGGGATAGTCTAGTCAAAATTAAACTTTCATGATTAAGACAGTGCATGCAATTTTAAGCAACTTTCTAATTTACTCATCATATCAATTTTTCTTCGTTCTCTTGGTATCTTTATTTGAAAAAGCAGGAATCTAAGCTTACTAGCAGGCCCGTTTTTTGGTTCAGAACCTTAGTAGCGCTTGCTGATTGGTGTCTAAATGTTTAATTTTGACTAGACTATCCCTTTAACCCCTTAATGATCAAGGACATACAGGGTAGGTCCTACAAAAACTGTTACTTAATGACCAAGGACGTACCCTGTACGTCCTCAGGGGTTTCAAGCGGTGGAAGCGATTGTGATCGCTTTCAGATGCTTTCAAGGTATTGCAGTATTGCCTCGATATTGAGGCATTACTGCAATACCTTTTTTTACCCAACGATGCAGAGAGAGCCATAGCAGGGAGGCGGGTGGGAGGCCCATCGCTGGATCAGTTCCTGATCCGGTGCGCGCAAGTGGTTGTGAGCGTGCGGGGGGGGGCGGGCGCTAGTACTTTAAAATAAAATACATTGAAGGTGATGGGATGAAGGGGGGTTAATAAATGTTAAGAAAGGGATATGGGAGGGGGAGGGGTAGGCTATTGAGGGGAGGGCAGCTACACTACAGAAAATTGGCTTTACCCAAGATGGCGGCAAGTAGGTAGAGGGGGGAGGGTTAGAGAGCTGTTTGTGGGGGATCAGGGAAGTTGGGGCTAAGGGGGGATCCAACACTGCAGAATAAATAAAAAAGAAATAAAAAAATTATATATATAAAAAAAGCTTTTTATTTTAGTACTGGCAGATTTCTGCCAGTACTTAAGATGACGGTGACAGTTGTGAGGTGGGGGAGGGAAGAGAGCTGTTTGAGGGGGGTCAAGGAGGGATCAGGGGTGGGATATGTCAGGTGGGAGGCTGATCTCTACATTAAAGCTAAAATTAACCCTACAAGCTACCTAATTAACCCCTTAACTGCTGGGTATAATACAAGTGTGGTGTGCAGCGGCATTTTAGTGGCCTTCTAATTACCAAAAAGCAACCCCAAAGCCATATATGTCTACTATTTCTGAACAAAGGGGATCCCAGAGAAACTTTTACAACCATTTTTGCCATAATTGCACAAGCTGTTTGTAAATAATTTCAGCGAGAAGCCTAAAGTTAGTGAAAAAGTGAACAATTTTTTTTATTTGATCGCATTTGGCAGTGAAATGGAGGCATGAAATATACCAAAATGGACCTAGATCAATACTTTGGGTTGTCTACTACACTACACTAAAGCTGAAATTAACCCTACAAGCTACCTAATTAAACCCTTCTCTGCTGGGCATAATATAAGTGTGATGCGCAGCAGCATTTAATGACCTTCTAATTACCAAAAAGTAATGCCAAAGCCATAAATGTCTGCTATTTTTGAACAAAGGGGATCCCATAGAAGCATTTACAACCATGTGTGCCATAATTGCACAAGCTGTTTGTAAATAATTTCAGTGAGAAACCTAAAGTTTGTGAAAAAGTTTGTGAAAAAGTGAACGATTTTTTTTATTTGATTGCCTTTGGCGGTGAAATGGTGGCATGAAATATACCAAAATGAGCCTAAATCAATACTTTGGGTTGTCTACTAAATAAATATATATACATGTGAAGGGTTATTCAGGGATTCCTGACAGATATCAGTGTTCCAATGTACCTATCGCTCATTTTGAAAAGAAAAAATGGTTTGGAAATAGCAAAGTGCTACTTGTACTTACTTGTACTTGTCCTATAACGTGCAAAAAAAGCAAAGAACATGTAAACATTGGGTATTTCTAAATTCAGGACAAAATTTAGAAACTATTGTGCATGGGTGTTTTTTGGTGGTTGTAGATGTGTAACAGATTTTGGGGGTCAAATTTAGAAAAAGTGTGTGTTTTTTAAATTTTTTCATCATATTTTATAAAATTTTAATAGTAAATTATAAGATATGATGAAAATAATAGTATCTTTAGAAAGTCCATTTAATGGCGAGAAAAGTGTGGGTACAATAAATGAGTAAGAGGAGAATTACAGCTAAACACAAACACCCCAGAAATGTAAAAATAGCCTTGGTCCCAAACGGTGAGAAACTTTAAAAGTGCTGTGTTCACTAAAGGCTAGATTACGAGTTTTGCGGTATAGCTGTTATAGTAGCTATAACAGAGACATGGTACAATGACTCTCACGACTGGGAAACAGTCATACCTGGTTACATCTTGTTTAAAAAAAATAGAGTAGGTAAAAAAGGGGGCAGAGTTGCTTTGTACGTGAAAGACAATATTAAAGTAACTGAAATTGTAGAAAAAAATGACAATGTAGAAAGTGTTTGGGTAACTATAGAAATTGAAGGGAAACAGGTGTTTAGAATAGGAGTAGTATATAGACCACCATTACAGGATGAAGCATCAGACAATTTATTAATTGATGAAATAGCCAAAATTACAATGAAGGGCAATGTTATTGTAGTGGGGGACTTTAATATGCCTGATGTAGACTGGGAAGTACCTGTTGCCAAATCCACTAGAAGTAAATATATCCTGGAATCTTTACAAGGGGAATCTCTTAAGCAACTAGTAAAAGAACCAACACGAAAAGGAACTATATTAGATTTAGTACTTACAAGCAGTGATATAGTATCTGAGGTGTCTGTGGGTGAGAACTTAGGCTCTAGTGATCATCAGTCTGTATGGTTTAATATTCAGGCAAAGGTACTAAGCAACCATAGTAAAACAAAAGTCTTAGACTTTAGATCAACTGATTTTTCTTACATGGGCAGATACCTAGATGAATCCCTAAAAGGGATGGCACAGATTACAGGAGTACAAGAACAGTGGGGATATTTTAAAAATGCTATTCTAGATGCAACTAAACACTGTATTAGGCTTGTTTGTAAAAGTAAAAGAAAAAGAAAACCAATATGGTTTTCAAGAGAAGTAGCACATGCAGTTAAGACAAAAAAGACAGTCTATAAAAAATTCAAACTCACTGGCTCAGAAGAGGATAAAGAAAAATGGAGAACCCATCAAAAGATGACAAAGCAGTTAATCAGAAAGGCTAAAGCTGATGCAGAAGAGAAAATAGCACAATCTGTAAAAAACGGTGACAAAACCTTCTTTAGATATATCAGTGAAAAGAGAAAAACTAACAGAGGGATAGCTAGACTCAAGAATGAGGATAGAGTATTGGAAGAAGATAAACAAATAGCAAACTGTTTAAATGATTACTTTTGTTCAGTCTTTACAACAGATGGTAAAGATAGTGAGATTCTATTAAGGGATGTTACTGTAAATAATAATGTGAGTAGTACTTTTCTTTTTACAGAGGAAGAGGTTTCAAGGGCTTTATCAAAAATAAAAGTTAATAAGGCTGTGGGTCCAGATAATATTCATCCAAGAGTTCTAAAAGAACTTCGATCCGTAATAGCTACTCCATTAGCTGATTTATTTAATCAGTCACTTCTAACAGGAGTTGTTCCAAAAGACTGGAAAATTGCCAATGTAGTCCCTCTTCATAAAAAGGGTAGTAGGGAAGATTCTGCTAACTATAGGCCAGTCAGTTTGACCTCAATTGCAGGGAAATTAATGGAAACTCTTTTAAAGGAAAGACTTGTATCTTTCATTCAGACAAACAACTTAGAAGACAAAGGACAGCATGGTTTCACTGCTGGAAGATCATGCCTGACTAATCTAATTGATTTCTTTGACCATGTAACTAAAATAATAGACCAGGGAGGAGCCGTAGATGTTGCATATCTAGACTTTAGCAAAGCATTTGACACCGTCCCACACAAAAAACTTATTCACAAAATGTATTGCCTTGGAAGATTGTTAAGTGGGTAGAATGCTGGCTTAAAGATAGACGACAGAGGGTTTCAATTAATGGAGTACATTCAAATGAGGCATCAGTTACTAGTGGTGTTCCCCAAGGGTCAGTTCTTGGGCCTGTTTTGTTTAACATGTTCATAAGTGATATTGGAAGTGGGCTTAAGGGGAAGGTTTGCTTGTTTGCTGATGATACAAAAATTTGTAACAGGGTAGATGTTCCAGGAGTTGATCAAATGAACTGTGATATTAATAAACTAGAGGACTGGTCAAATAAATGGGATCTGAAATTTAATATTACCAAGAGCAAAATTATGCATACAGGATCCAAAAACCCAAAGGCCAATTATAGTCTCAATGGTACATTACTGACTGTAATTAAAGAAGAAAGGGATTTGGGAATTATTATTTCAGATGATTTAAAATTTGGTACACAATGCCGCAGTGCAGCCAGCAAGGCCAGTCAAATGCTTGGTTGCATTGGAAGAGGTTTTAGTAGCAGAAATAGCAAGGTTCTTATGCCACTTTACAGATCATTAGTTAGACCAAATGTGGAATACTGTGTACAGTTCTGGAGACCATATCTTCAGACAGATATAAATAAACTAGAAGCTGTCCAAAGGAGGGCTACTAAAATGGTACATGGTCTAAAATATAAAACGTACAAAGAAAGACTCTATGATCTAAATATGTATAGTTTAGAGGATAGAAGGGAAAGAGGTGACATTATAGAAACCTTCAAATATATGAAGGGACTTAATAAAATAGAAGCTGAAAGCATTTTTCACAAAAAAATAAATGCCAAAACAAGGGGTCATAATCTAAAGTTAGAGGGTAGTAGATTCAGGAGAAATTTGAGGAAGCATTTTTTTACAGAAAGGGTGGTGGATTCATGGAATAAACTTCCATTTGAGGTGGTAAACACAAAGACTGTAAAGGAATTTAAAAATGCCTGGGACATGCATAAGGCTATCCTAAGGAAAAAGTAACATGTAATATGGGTAGACTTGATGGGCCTTTTTGGTTCTTATCTACCGTCAAATTCTATGTTTCTATGTTTCTATGTATGAGGGGTGTGTTAATAACTTGCACGTTATTGTCACCGCTCACTTTCCTACAGCGCTGGTATTACAGGTTTTCATAAACCCAGCGTTAACAGGCAAGAAGTGAGCGTAGAGCAAAATTGAGCTCCATACCACACTCCAATACCAGCGCTGCTAAAGGCTGCGGTGAGCTGGTTTTACGTGCTCGTGCACGATTTCCCCATAGACATAAATGGGGAGAGCTGGCTGGAAAAAAGCCTAACACCTGCAAAAAAGCAGCGTAAAGCTCTGTAACGCAGCCCCATTGATTCTTATGGGGAAATAAATTTTATGTTTACACCTAACACCCTAACATAAACCCTGAGTCTAAACACCCCTAATCTTACACTTATTAACCCCTAATCTGCCGCCCTCGACATCACCGACACCTACATTATACTTATTAACCCCTAATCTGCCGCTACGGCCATTGCCGCCACTATAATAATCATATTAACCGCTAAACCGCTGCACTCCCGCCTCGCAAACACTAGTTAAATATTATTAACCCCTAAATCTGCCGTCCCTAACATCACCGCCACCTACCTACATTTATTAACCCCTAATCTGCCGCCCCACCACTATACTAAATGTATTAACCCCTAAACCTAAGTCTAACCCTAACCCTAACACCCCCTAACTTTAATATAATTAAAATAGATCTAAATAAAACCTACTATCATTACCTAAATAATTCCTATTTAAAACTAAATACTTACCTGTAAAATAAACCCTAAGTTAGCTACAATATAACTAATAGTTACATTGTAGCTAGCTTAGAGTTTATTTTTATTTTACAGGCAAGTTTGTATTTATTTTAACTAGGTAGAATAGTTATTAAATAGTAATTAACTATTTACTAACTACCTAGCTAAAATAAATACAAATTTACCTGTAAAATAAAACCTAACCTGAGTTACACTAACACCTAACCTTACACTACAATTAAATAAATTACCTAAATTAAATACAATTACCTAAATTACAAAAACAAACAAACACTAAATTACACAAAATAAAAAAAGAAATTATCAGATATTTAAACTAATTACACCTAATCTAATAGCCCTATCAAAATAAAAAAGCCCCCCCAAAATAAAAAAAACCCTAGCCTACAATAAACTACCAATAGCCCTTAAAAGGGCCTTTTGCGGGGCATTGCCCCAAAGAAATTAGCCCTTTTACCTGTAAAAAAATTACAAACACCCCCCAACAGTAAAACCCACCACCCACACAACCAACCCCCCAAATAAAATCCTAACTAAAAAAACCTAAGCTCCCCATTGCCCTGAAAAGGGCATTTGGATGGGGATTGCCCTTAAAAGGGCATTTAGCTCTTTTTCTATTGCCCAAACGCTAATCTAAAACTAAAACCCACCCAATAAACCCTTAAAAAACCTAACGCTAACCCCCGAAGATCCACTTACAGTTTTGAAGAACGGACATCCATCCTCAACGAAGCCGGGAGAAGTCCTCAGCGAAGCGGCAAGAAGTCCTCAACGAAGCCGGGCGAAGTCTTCATCCAAGCTGGCAGAAGTGGTCCTCCAGACGGGCAGAAGTCTTCATCCAGACGGCATCTTCTCTCTTCATCCATCTGGCGCGGAGCATCCTCTTCAAACAAAATCTTCTTCCCGAATGAATGTTCCTTTAAGCAACGTCATCCAAGATGGCGTCCCTTGAATTCCGATTGGCTTATAGAATTCTATCAGCCAATCGAAATTAAAGGTGAAAAAATCCTATTGGCTGATGCAATCAGATTTTTTTTGGGGGGGGCTTTTTTTATTTTGATAGGGCTATTAGATTAGGTGTAATTAGTTTAAATATCTGATCATTTCTTTTTTTATTTTGTGTAATTTAGTGTTTGTTTGTTTTTGTAATTTAGGTAATTGTATTTAATTTAGGTAATTTATTTAATTGTAGTGTAAGGTTAGGTGTTAGTGTTACTCAGGTTAGGTTTTATTTTACAGGTAAATTTGTATTTATTTTAGCTAGGTAGTTAGTAAATAGTTAATAACTATTTAGTAACTATTCTACCTAGTTAAAATAAATACAAACTTGCCTGTAAAATAAAAATAAACCCTAAGCTAGATACAATGTAACTATTAGTTATATTGTAGCTAGCTTAGGGTTTATTTTACAGGTAAAATAGGTTTTAAATAGGAATTATTTAGGTAATGATAGGAATTTGTATTTAGATTTATTTTAATTATATTTAAATTAGGGGGTGTTAGGGTTAGACTTAGGTTTAGGGGTTAATAAATTTAGTATAGTGGCGGCGACGTTGGGGGCAGCAGATTAGGGGTTAATACATTTTGGTAGGTGGCGGCGATGTTAGGGGTGGCAGATTAGGGGTTAATATTTAACTAGTGTTTGCGAGGCGGGAGTGCGGCGGTTTATCGGTTAATATGTTTATTATAGTGGTGGCGATGTCCGGAGCAGCAGATTAGGGGTTAATAAATTTATTTTAATGTTTGCGATGCGGGAGGGCCTCGGTTTAGGGGTTAATAGGTAGTTTATGGGTGTTAGTGTACTATTTAATACTTTAGTTATGAGTTTTATGCTACAGCTTTGTAGTGTAAAACTCATAACTACTGACTTTAGATTGCGTTACGAATCTTGCGGGATAGGCTGTACCGCTCACTTTTTGGCCTCCCAGAAAAAGCTTGTAATACCGGCGTTATGGAAGTCCCATTGAAAAAAGACTTTACGCAAATTGCGTAAGTTAATTTGCGGTACGGCCAAAAAAGTGTGCGGTGCCCCTAAACCTGCAAGGCTAGTAATACCAGCGGGAGTGAAAAAGCAGCGTTATGAGCCTTAACGCTGCTTTTTTATTCATACCGCAAAACTGGTAATCTAGCCGTAAGGGATTAACACCCATCTGCACACAGATCCTGAGTATATTCTCACTGGCTGTGTTGCAAGGTGAAGAAGTTACAAAAATCATTTGGCTGAGGTGCCATCAGGGGGGTTGCACGATGAAATGATTAAATAAAATGTAAAAAGGCACCCTGATTATAACATTTACGTTCAAAGAGGGCAGAGAGAAAATGTAAACATATTTACGATCCCTTTAAATTCAAGTTCAGTATTGTCTACATGATTTGTTCTTTGTTAAATAAAAAGGACCAAGGAACATTCGGAGGCTTCCTGTACTAAATGGAGCATGTTCTCCCACTCATGGCCCATATTATAATCCATTAAAATCCATTAGAGTTTGTGCTACCTTTTTCTGTTGTACTCCAATCCAAGTGCTGCCATTCACATTTGTTAAAGAGAAACTGAAAATTAAACTTTGACGATTAAGATAGAGCACACAATTTTAAACAACTTTCCAGTTTAAAGGGACACTGAACCCAATTTTTTTTCTTTTGTGATTCAGATAGAGCATGAAATTTTAAGCAACTTTCTAATTAACTCCTATTATCAAATGTTCTTTATTCTCTTGGTATCTTTATTTGAAATGCAAGAATGTAAGTTTAGATGCCGGCCCATTTTTGGTGAACAACCTAGGTTGTCCTTGCTGATTGGTGGATAAATTCATCCACCAATCAAAAACTGCTGTCCAGAGTTCTGATCCAAGAAAAAAGCTTAGATGCCTTCTTTTTCATATAAAGATAGCAAGAGAACGAAGAAAATTTGATAATAAGAGTAAATTAGAAAGTTGCTTAAAATTGCATGCTCTATCTGAATCACGAAATATTTTTTTTGGGTTCAGTGTCCCTTTAATCCTATTGCCTATTTTGTTACATTCACTTGGTATGCTTTGAAGAAGAGAATACCTAGGTAGGCTCAGGAACCGTAATGCACTACTGGGAGCTAGCTGCTCATTAGAGGCTGAACATATGTCATTTGCTCACCCAATGTGTTCAGCTAGCACCCAGTAGTGTATTGCTGCACCTTCAACACAGGATACAAAAAGAATGAAGCAAATTTGACAATAGAAGTAAATTGGAATTTTTTTTTTAAAATGGTATGTTCTCTCTGAATCATAGAAGAAAAGTGTTGGGCTTCATGTCTCTTTAAGCCTGATACTACTGGCACTCAAAAGTAAAAAAAATGGTGACTGATTCAACTTTAAAGGGACATTATACACTCATTTTTTCTTTGCATAAATGTTTTGTAGATTATCTATTTATATAGCCCATAAAGTTTTTTTTTTAAATAAATGTATAGTTTTGCTTATTTTTAAATAACATTGCTCTGATTTTCAGACTCCTAACCAAGCCCCAAAGTTTTATGTGAATACTGTCAGCTACCTTCTCCAGCTTGCTCCTGTTTGTGTAAAGGGTCTTTTCATATGCAAAAGAAGGGGGAGGGTGGGAGTGTCTTATTTCCCACTTGCAGTGGGCTTTCCAACTACCTTTTCAACAGAGCCAAACTGACAGCTTCTAAGTAAGTTTTTAAACAGTTTTATACTGGATTTTTATATCAGTATATGTGCATCTTATTCTTTATAGTAGTGTATATTACATGCAGTTATATGAAAATGAGTGTATACTGTCCCTTTAACTATGACTGCCCTAATGTTTTTTTTACTTTACTAAGTTTACTCATCTACAATGTGTGCAATAAACAGTTTTTAAAACTTCCAAGTAATAAATTGCAATCATAAAAAATATTTTCATGTTCATATCTAAGTTGTGTACAAGTTTAAAGGTTACAAATGTGGGGTGAGATATTTATTTTATTAACCCCTTCGTGACCAGAGCACTTTTCCATTAGTTGACCTTCTGATATTGGAGGGCCCTCTAGTGGGCCTGGAACAACATTAAGGGATTACCAACTTGAAGTCTGGAGGATGCTAGAGTGTGATTGTTACAATGTTGCAGGTGTGGAGGCGGGTGTTTGTGCTTACCTTTATAGGGCTCTGCAGCAGTGATACCGGCCTCTTCCTGTTCCAGACTTCAAGGAGAAATTTTCTTTGTATCCTGTGCTGAGCTTGGATGATGGATGGAGTCAGGAGGAAGGCGATGCCACCGAAGAGATACCGTGAAGTGGTGGAGACGAAGGCCAGGAAGAAAGGACCTGCAGGAGATGATCAGCTTTCTGATGAGGCGGTACCACCCACACCCCAGAAATCCCCCCAAGTAGAAGGTTTAACAGGGGAAAGAAGGTGGTGGGTGGGGAGGCAGGCCTCACAGTACAGGCCCAGGGTGGTGCAGTTGATGGGGTAGGCCCTGGTCCCTCTCAGCAGCCTGGAGTGTTAGGCAGTTCCCCCATTTTTGTCCAGGATGGGCTACAGGGTAGCCAGGCTGGGGCCCGGGTTGTTCAGGCCGAGCAGGGTGGACTGGTAGGGGGGGGGGTCGTGGCCCTCATGTTGCCTACCTTCCATCAGGCGGCCATGGTGGCTGTCCTGGCCCTTGCGCAATCCCTTGCTGCAGTGGTGGGCCAGTGAGGAGGAGCACGGCCGCCATCTTGGTAGGAGGGGCAGAGGTCAAGACAGAGGCCCACGCAACCGGAGCTCTCACAGTAAGTTGGGGAGTCTCCGGATCGCGGATGGGGCCTCAAAATGCAAAGGGTGGGTCTCTGGGGCTCCAGGGGACTTACCGGGCAGCAGTGAAGCAGGTGTTTATGTCTTGGGGGAGACAGATGGCTCACGTGGGGAAATCGCTGTTGGCAATTGCGGTACTTTGGGCCCAAGGGAGAGTGCAAGGGTGCTGGATGATGTTGCTGTATGTGTGGGTCCACCCGGACCGGCGGCTATTAACTTGGCAAGGAGAGCTGGGGATGATGCTGTGCAGGGGGTGGTGGGAAATGTGGATGGATGTGTGCCCAGGGTGGCAGAAGGGGGCACATTGCGCATAATGAACAGGTATTCAGGCCTCATCCAGGCCAGGGTGCTAGTATGTATGTGTAATCCAGTGGGATCACAGAGGAGGCTATTAGAAGGGCAGTGGAGGCTGCGCTGCATGAGGGTAGCAGGCCCCAAGCCCCCTGGGTTCAGTGTGAATGCCCGGGAGGGGTCAGACCAAGAGGAGCTAATTAGGAGGGCTGTGTCTGCGGCTTTGGGGATGAATGGTGGTGGAGGACAGGGGGGATCTAGTGCAGGCCCTCCTTTTGAGGTCTCATTCGTGGACCTGAGTACTCCCCAAATTGCTTTGTCTCCACAGGTTCGAGCAAGGGAAGCAACAGCTATGGCTACAGGAGCATCAGATGCACTGGTGGTTGCAGGGCCCAGCAGGGAGCAGACTGCAGGGAAAGGAGCAGCGTCCCAGGCATCGCAGGAAGGGGTCCAGCTGGCGGAATGTGAGTACTATGCACCTGACATTACACACGCTGACACAGGGTCATCCACTAGTGGGTCAGGCTCAGACAGTGGGGAGAACCTGGGGCTAGTGGGTAAGGGTCAGCAGAGAATGTTTAGGTGGATTAAAAAAATGGCGGCTGGGCAAGCGAAGGCTAAAGTCGGGGTCCCTGGGATGGGGAAGTGCCAGTGGGGGCATCAGTGCTAGGTAGCGCCACGCACCCCACAGGTTCAGAGGAAGGTGGCGGCACAAGGGGATACCTATCCCTGTCTCGTACACTCACTGTATGGCCATCTCAAACAAAAAATAATTTTAAAAATTCAGGAAGGGCGATACATGAATGTATTTGACCTCTCCCTGGATGCATATAGGGCTAAGGAAAGGGCGGCGGACGGACCCAATGCTTCAGGGTCTTCAGGAGCATAACTTATTTAAATATTTAGATACTATAGAGGATATCCACAATAGATTTAAGGAAGGGGCATGGCGTGACTACGACATGGCGTTTCGTAGAAAGATGTTTGGGAATCCTTTATTGCATTTCAGTACCCAGGACCTGCATTTATGGTCCAAATTGGGGCTGGAAGGGGGTTCCCCCTCTCCCCTGCAGGGTCGGCAGGGGGCGTCGCATCAGGGCCCTTGCCCGAAAAAGTGGGGTAGGGAGTGCTGGAAATTCCAGGACCGGCAGTGTGACCGGGGGAGCAGTTGCTCCTTTCGTCACGTATGCAAGCACTGTAGTGGCCCCCATCCGGGAGTTTGGGAATCCTTTATTGCATTTCAGTACCCAGGACCTGCATTTATGGTCCAAATTGGGGCTGGAAGGGGGTTCCCCCTCTCCCCTGCAGGGTCGGCAGGGGGCGTCGCATCAGGGCCCTTGCCCGAAAAAGTGGGGTAGGGAGTGCTGGAAATTCCAGGACCGGCAGTGTAACCGGGGGAGCAGTTGCTCCTTTCGTCACGTATGCAAGCACTGTAGTGGCCCCCATCCGGGAGTTGAGTGAAGTAAAAGGAAAGAACAGGGCCTGGATAGACAGGGTCCCAAGCCAGGAGTTGGTGTCAGGGGCGCCAAGCCCGCTTAAGCTGCAAGCCATGAGTACATGGCTAGCACACTACCCCGACCAGGATGCGGCAGGACTGCTTTGGTTGGGGTTGGAAGGGGGGTTTCAGATTCCGGTGCTAGCTACAGTGGTGGGGTCTCCTTTGCATAGGAATTTGAAGACATGTAAGGGAGAAACTGGCAAAGGAGGTAGCGATGGGCAGGGTGTCTGGCCCGTTTGAGGCCATACCTTTTGCGGATCTCGTGGTCTCCTCACTGGGAGTTGTGCCCAAGAAGGAGACAGGGAAATTCAGGTTGATCCATCACTTGTCATTCCCAAAAGGGGGGTCAGTTAATGACGCCATCGACCCGAAGCTGAGCTCGGTGCACTATCAGTCTTTTGATGATGCATTGGTCAGAGCTTGTGGACCGGGAGCACTAATGGCGAAGCTGGACATTGAGTCCGCTTTCCGGTTGCTACCCTTATACCCGTTAGCCTTCAAGTTGATGGGGATGAAGTTCAAGGGAGCCTACTACGTGGATAGATGCTTACCTATGGGGTGTTCATTATCCTGTTCCCTATTCGAGTGCTTCAGTTCATTCCTTCACTGGGTGGTACAGAAGGCGTCCGGGGGTGGGTCAGTGGCCCACTACCTGGATGATTTTCTGTTGGTCGGGAGAGCAGGTTCCACAGAGTGCAAGCGGCTTATGGAGGTAATGCAGGATATGATGGCAAGGTTCGGGGTTCTGCTGGTGGAGGATAAAATGCAAGGCCCTATCACACACAACCCCCACATACCACATAAGGAACCCTACAATACCTTTCCTTTACATACCTACCTTTACATTCCATTGCTTGCAAACGACAATGGACCTCTCAGCCCCAACCGACTCTCCACCTATCTTCTCGACCTTACAACCCTTCTCTTTTCTACCTGCAGGAATCATGCAACCAGACTATATTTTATACAGTTAAACACCTAATTAGATACTTTCTTTTATTTAACCAATAATTACTCTCACCGTTGTTGACCCATAAAGGGTATCTTATTTACTATAAAAGAAAAAAAAAGAAAAAAGGGAATTACCTTTCTCTCTGTATGTCAATTAAACTTTCTTTGTTATTCCCTTGTAACTTATAGAATTGCCAAAACAAAACAAAAGACTGATGCATATGTACCATTTTGCAAATTCTCATGTTTGTATTATTTATACGTTTTTCAATAAAGCATTTAAAACCAAAAAAAAATTAAAAAAAAAAAAAAAAAAAAATGCAAGGCCCTTGCACGTGTCTCACTTTTCTGGGAATAGAGATTGACACGGTGCAGGCGGTATGCAGACTGCAAATTAGCTTGCATGTTGTAAATTGTGCAGAAGGTGCAAGGGCAAGACAGAGCTCCCGTTAAGGAGATACAGTCGCTATTGGACCTCCTTAACTTTGCGGGGCGGGCCATCCCGATGGGCAGAGTTTTTAACCGCCGTTTGGAGTGCCAGTTGAAAGGTCCTATAGGGCAGGTAAAGTGGGCCAGGGTCACACCTGAGGTGAAGGATGACCTCGATGTGTGGGCAAGGTTTCTGCGGCATTTCAATGGAGTTTGTCTCTGCAGGGCTCCACCAGTTTCAAACCAAATGCTGCACCTCTTTACAGATGCGCAGGCAGCTCGGGGGACGGGGCCTATCTGGACGGGGAATGGAGCGCGGCTTCATGGCCCCCGGACTGGATAGCCAAGGGTTGGACAAGGAACCTGACCTTATTGGAACTTTTTCCAATCGTGGTAGCTGTAGAAATTTGGGGCAACTGGCAAATAGGGCAGTGGTGTTCTGGACGAACAACATGAGTGTGGTGTACACCATTAACAGATTGTCCATGCCCTCACCGGGGGTTGTGCATTACTTGAGGCACTTAGTGTTGCGCTGCTTACAACTAGTTAGGACAGGAACAGTTGGGTCTGTCTAGTGGGACTGGCGAAAGGGGTTAATGTGGTTTACTCATATTTTGCCAGGTACGTTAGGTGCGAATTCACCGTCAGTTCGTGTGTGGATAGTAGGCCACTCCTATATCCATTGGGCTTCCATCAGGGCGCTGCGGTCTCTGGAAGGTCAGCAACTTGGATTTTCAATGTCCAGGGCTAACTTCCGCTGGTTAGGGCGCAGGGGCCTTACATGGGCAGATTTGCCAGCTCTTCTGCAAGAGGCACACAGGAGGTGGGGGCAACCACACATTGTTGTGCTACATTTGGGCGGAAATGACTTGCGCTCCATGCCTGCACTGGACCTCATTAAGAGGATGGCGGCTGACTTGAAGTGGGTGCACACCTGGCTCAGTGTTGTGAGGCTGGGATGGTCCAATGTGGTTGCTCGGCTGCAGTGGAGGCATATTATGACCCAGAAAGCAGCATACAAAGTAAGGAAGAAGGTCAACAGGGAGATGGGTAGAATGGTCACGGCCCTGGGGGCTTCGTAATTAAGCACGAGGCCATTACAGCCGAAAAAAGGACCTATTTCGCCCTGATGGGTTCACCTAACGGACGTTGGACTGGACTTGTTCTTAAAGGACATCAGGAGGGCACTGTTAAAGTTAATTTAAGGGAACTCGGTGTGCGTGAATAGTAAAGTTACATTCTGAAAAAAAATAAAAAAAATGGTTAGGGTAGTGGTTGAATTGTAGAAATAGGTGCCTGTTGGCTTGGGTGGAGGCAAGAGAATGCCTAGCTCTTGTGGCGGGTGGTCAAGGCCCTGGGGAGCGGGCACGGGGAGAGAAGAGTGATGGTCTAAAAAGGGGAGGGGATATGCCCACTAAGTTCCGGCCTAGGGGTCCTCTCCCTTGCGGATGCAGACCGAAAATTTCTAAACATCACAGCTCTCTCTCTGTGCCATTGGGCGTAAACAGCCGAGTGTCACGCTGCAAACATCGAAAGGGGCCTTGTCCGTCTGCTGGTAGGGGTTAGGTTAGGGTTAGATGCCGCCACCGATTTTATGACAAACTTGTTTTCAAGTTTAAGTTAACATATGTTGAGTGCCTAATAGTAATAATAAAGAATATTAGGCACTAGTTAATCATTTATTTAATAAATGTGACCGTGACCGGTCTTTCTCCCAACAAAGTTGTCTTGTCTTATTTTAGTTATGGTTATACTAGAGTACGTAGGACGGAATAGGGGGTTTATACCTTATGGGACCAGGGCTATTTTTACATTACTGTGGTGTTTGTGTTTAGCTCTAATTTTCCTCTTACTCATTTACTCCACCCACACATATTATATACAGTTTTTCTCTCCATTAAATGGACTTTCTAAAGATACCATTATTTTCATCATATCATATAATTTACTATAAAATGTTTATAAATATGATGCAAAAAATGGAAAAAAACCCCACTTTTTCTAACTTTGACCCCTAAAATCTGTTACACATCTACAACCACTAAAAAACACTCATGCTAAATAGTTTCTAAATTTTGTCCTGAGTTTAGAAACACCCAATGTTTACATGTTCTTTGATTTTTGTGTAAGTTATAGGGCAATAAATATAAGTAGCACTTTGCTATTTCCAATCCATTTTTAAAAAAATAAGCGATAGTTACATTGGAACACTGATATCTGTCAGGAATCCCTGAGTAACCCTTCACATGTAGATATTTTTTTTTAGTAGACAACCAAAAGTATTGATCTAGGCCAATTTTGGTATATTTCATGCCACCATTTCATCGCAAATGCGATCAAATAAAAAAAATTGTTAATTTCTCCTACATTGGTGTGTCCGGTCCACGGCTTCATCCTTACTTGTGGGATATTCTCTTCCCCTACAGGAAGTGGCAAAGAGAACACACAGCAGAGCTGTTCATATAGCTCCCCTTAGGCTCCGCCCCCCAGTCATTCTCTTTGCCGCTCTAACTAGTAGCACCTCACGGAGGTGGTGAAGAGTATGTGGTGTTTAGTTGTAGTTTTTATTTCTTCTATCAAGAGTTTGTTATTTTAAAATAGTGCTGGCTTGTACTATTTACTCTGCAGCAGAAAGTGATGAAGATTTCTGCTAAGAGGAATATGATTTTAGCACCAGTAACTAAAATCCATTGCTGTTCCCACGCAGGACTGTTGAAACCAGAGAACATCAGTTGGGGGGAACAGTTTGCAGGCTTATCTGCTTCAGGTATGATCAGTCATTTTTCTAACAAGACCATGTAATGCTAGAAGACTGTCAGAAAATCCCTCTGGGATAGGTAAGCCATTTTCCTTACACTCAGTATAAATAGATGGCTTATATTAAGGGCTCTATGCTGGTTGACACTAATTGTGGGCTTAATCGATTGCTTTTTAGCACATTTTTGGCTATAAATAAGGTGTTTTTTTCAAACTTAAAACACTTTTGGGGTTTAATTTGCGTCTGGCACTTGGTTAGACACCTATTCTAGTCAGAAAGGCCCCTCCACTCTGGAATGAAGAGGAAGGAAGCCTCATTTTCGCGCCTCAATTGCGCAGCATTTTTTGACTAGGCACTTCATGCAGCTTCTCGTGGGGAGTCCAGAGGCTCAGAAAAGGACTCCAGACAGGACTCCATTTGCTACCAAATGTATCCCTAAGGAAGGTAAAGGCTACAGTGGAAACTGTGGCAGGGGACTGTACTGTGTTAACCGGTTAATAACTGTTATTAGCTCCGGTTTGGGCACTGAGGGGTTAATTGGTCTGAAAATTTGTGTGCAATCTTTTCAAAGCATTAAGACACTGTGGTGAAAATTTCATTAAAATCGGATGTGTATTTAATGTTTTTTTGATGTTTCAGTAATAAAGTGTGCACTTTTATTATTTAAAGAGACAGTAACGTTTTTGTAAAAAATAATTTTTATTGCATTGAAGTTCTGTTAAGGTTTGTCAAACATGTCTGATCCTTCAGATAGCCTATGTTCTGTATGTTCAAAGTCCAAGGTGGTTCCCCCATTAAATTTATGTGTGAAGTGTACCATAGCGTCCAAGCAGCTTAAGGACCATTCAATCACACTTAAAGATATAGCCCAAGATAATTCTTTAGCTGAAGGTAGTGGAGATAGCTCGCTATCCTCTCCTTCTGTGTCAATACCAGCTATGCCTGCGCCAGCGTTGCCCAGTACATCTAGCGCACCAATGATGATTACCATGCAACAGTTAGCGACAGTAATGGATAACTCTCTTTCAGCATTTTTATCTAAACTGCCAGCCTTTACTAGGAAGCGTGATTGCTCAGTTTTAAATACAGAGAATGAGCAAGCAGACGCAGAGGATAATTTATCTGTAGTGCCCTCACATCAATCTGATTTGGCGGTGAGGGAGGGCCTGTCTGAGGGAGAAATTTCTGACACAGGAAAAGTTTCTCAGCAGGCAGAGCCTGATACCATAGCATTTAAATTTAAGCTAGAACACCTCCGCGCCCTACTTAAGGAGGTCCTAGCTACACTTGATGATTGTGAACCTTTGGTGGTTCCAGAAAAATTGTGTAAAATGGACAAATTCTTAGAGGTCCCAGTACACACTGATGCGTTTCCGATACCCAAGAGGGTGGCGGATATAGTGACTAGGGAATGGGAGAGACCAGGTGTACCTTTTGTTCCCCCCCTATATTTTAGAAAATGTTCCCCATTGTTGACCCCAGAAAGGACGCGTGGCAGACGGTCCCTAAGGTAGAGGGAGCAGTTTCAACACTAGCTAAACGTATGACTATACCAATAGAAGATAGTTGCGCTTTCAAAGATCCTATGGATAAAAAATTAGAAGGTTTGCTTAAGAAAATTTTTGTTCAACAAGGTTTTCTTCTTCAACCAATTTCTTGCATTATTCCTGTAACCACGGCAGCGTCTTTTTGGTTTGAGGAATTAGAAAACTCGCTCCAGAAGGAGACTTCTTATGATGAAGTCACGCTCTGAAGTTGGCTAATGCCTTCATTACAGATGCCGCTTTTCAGTTAGCTAAATTGGCGGCGAAAAATTCAAGTTTTGCAATCATGGCGTGCAGAGCGCTTTGGCTAAAATCTTGGTCGGCGGATGTGTCGTCCAAAACAAAATTGCTTAACATTCCTTTCAAGGGTAAGACCCTATTCGGGCCAGAGTTGAAATAAATTATTTCGGATATCACTGGGGGAAAGGGCCATGCCCTCCCACAAGATAGGCCTTTCAAGGCTAAAAACAAGTCTAATTTTCGTTCCTTTCGCAATTTCAGGAACGGACCAGCTGCTACCTCTTCAGCCACTAAGCAGGAGGGTAACGCATCCCAGCCCAAACCAGCATGGAAACCATTGCAAGGCTGGAACAAAGGTAAACAGGCCAAGAAGCCTACTGGTGCTACCAAGACAGCATGAAAGATTAGCCCCCGATCCGGGACCGGATCTAGTAGGGGGCAGACTTTCTCTCTTTGCTCAGGCTTGGGCAAGAGATGTTCCGGACCCCTGGGCACTAGAAATTGTCCCTCAGGGGTACCTTCTAGAATTCAAAGACTCTCCCCCAAAGGGAAGATTCCACATGTCTCGCTTATCTTTAGACCAGATAAAGAGACAGGCATTCTTACATTGCGTAGAAGACCTTTTAAAGATGGGAGTGATACACCCAGTTGCGATACCAGAACAAGGGAGGGGGTTTTACTCAAACCTGTTTGTAGTTCCCAAAAAGGAAGGAACTTTCAGGCCAATTCTGGATTTAAAAATCCTAAACAAGTTCCTCAGAGTTCCATCATTCAAAATGGAAACCATTCGGACAATCTTGCCAATGATCCAGGAGGGTCAATATATGACTACCGTGGACTTAAAGGATGCGTACCTGCATATTCCTATCCACAAAGATCACCATCAGTTTCTAAGGTTCGCCTTTCTGGACAAGCATTACCAGTTTGTGGCTCTTCCCTTCGGATTGGCCACTGCTCCCAGAATTTTCACAAAGGTGCTAGGGTCCCTTCTAGCGGTACTAAGGCCAAGGGGCATTGCAGTAGCACCTTATCTAGATGACATTGTAATACTAGGGTCGTCTTTTCACAAGGCAAAGGCTCATACGGACATTGTTCTAGCCTTTCTAAGGTCTCACGGGTGGAAGGTGAACATAGAAAAGAGTTCTCTGTCCCCGTTCACAAGGGTTCCCTTCCTGGGAACAATAATAGACTCGGTAGAAATGAAAAATTTTCTGACGGAGGTCAGGAAGTTAAAACTTTTGAACACCTGCCGAGTTCTTCACTCCATTCCAGAACCCTCCATAGCTCAGTGCATGGAGGTAATAGGACTAATGGTTGCGGCAATGGACGTGGTTCCTTTTGCTCGAATTCATTTAAGACCATTGCAACTGTGCATGCTCAAACAATGGAATGGGGATTATGCAGATTTGTCTCCCCAAATACAAATGGACCAGAAAACCAGAGACTCACTCCTCTGGTGGTTGGCTCAGGATCACCTGTCTCAGGGAATGAGTTTCCGCAGACCGAAGTGGATCATTGTCACGACCGACGCCAGCCTCTTAAGCTGGGGTGCGGTCTGGGAGTCCCTGAAAGCTCAGGGTCTATGGACTTGGGAAGAATCTCTTCTCCCGATAAACATTTTGGAATTGAGAGCGATATTCACTGCGCTCCAGGTGTGGCCTCAACTAGCGGAGGCCAAATTCATCAGATTTCAGTCGGACAACATGACGACTGTAGCGTACATCAATCATCAAGGGGGAACAAGGAGTTCCCTGGCGATGAGGGAGGTATCCAAGATCATAAAATGGGCGGAGGATCACTCCTGTCATCTATCAGCAATTCACATCCCAGGTGTGGACAACTGGGAAGCGGATTATCTGAGTCGTCAGACTTTCCATCCGGGGGAGTGGGAACTTCACCCGGAGGTTTTTGCCCAGTTAACTCAACTATGGGGCATTCCAGATTTGGATCTGATGGCATCACGTCAGAACTCCAAAGTTCCACGTTACGGGTCCAGGGATCCCAAAGCGACATTAGTAGATGCCTTAGTGGCGCCTTGGTCGTTCAATCTAGCTTATGTCTTTCCACCGTTTCCTCTTCTCCCCCGGTTAGTAGCCAGGATCAAACAGGAGAAGGCTTTGGTAATTCTGATAGCTCCTGCGTGGCCACGCAGGTCTTGGTATGCAGACCTGGTGAATATGTCATCGGTTCCACCATGGAAGCTACCTTTGAGGCAGGACCTTCTAACTCAAGGTCCATTCCAACATCCAAACCTAGTTTCTCTGCAACTGACTGCTTGGAGATTGAACGCTTGATTCTAGCGAAGCGTGGTTTTTCGGAATCAGTCATAGATACTCTGATCCAGGCTAGAAAGCCTGTCACCAGGAAGATTTACCATAAGATATGGCGGAAATATCTTTGCTGGTGTGAATCCAAGGATTACTCATGGAGTAAGATTAAGATTCCAAGGATACTATCCTTTCTCCAAGAAGGATTGGAGAAAGGTCTATCAGCTAGTTCTTTAAAAGGACAGATATCTGCTCTGTCTGTTTTATTACACAAGCGTTTGGCAGCCGTGCCAGATGTTCAGGTGTTTGTACAGGCTTTAGTCAGAATCAAGCCTGTCTACAGACCTGTGGCCCCTCCATGGAGCCTAAATTTAGTTCTTTCAGTTCTTCAGGGGGTTCCGTTTGAACCTTTACATTCCATAGATATTAAGTTACTATCTTGGAAAGTTTTGTTTTTGGTTTCTATTTCTTCTGCTAGAAGAGTGTCTGAATTGTCTGCTTTGCAGTGTAATTCACCCTATCTGGTGTTCCATGCAGATAAGGTTGTTTTGCGTACTAAACCTGGTTTCCTTCCAAAAGTTGTTTCTAATAAGAATATTAACCAGGAAATTATTGTTCCTTCTCTGTGTCCTAATCCAGTTTCTAAGAAGGAACGACTGTTACACAATCTGGATGTGGTTCGTGCTTTAAAGTTCTATTTACAAGCAACTAAAGATTTCAGACAAACATCATCCTTGTTTGTTGTCTATTCTGGTAAGAGGAGAGGTCAAAAAGCGACTGCTACCTCTCTTTCCTTCTGGCTAAAGAGCATCATCAGATTGGCTTATGAGACTGCTGGACAGCAGCCTCCTGAACGGATTACAGCTCATTCCACCAGAGCTGTGGCTTCCACATGGGCTTTCAAGAATGAGGCTTCTGTTGAACAGATTTGTAAGGCAGCGACTTGGTCTTCACTGCATACATTCACCAAATTTTACAAATTCGATACTTTTGCTTCTTCGGAGGCTATTTTTGGGAGAAAGGTTTTACAAGCAGTGGTGCCTTCCGTTTAGGTTACCTGACTTGTTCCCTCCCTTCATCCGTGTCCTAAAGCTTTGGTATTGGTTCCCACAAGTAAGGATGAAGCCGTGGACCGGACACACCAATGTAGGAGAAAACAGAATTTATATTTACCTGATAAATTCCTTTCTCCTACAGTGTGTCCGGTCCACGGCCCACCCTGGCATTTAGTCAGGTTTAAATTTATTTTTCCAAACTACAGTCACCACTGCACCCTATGGTTCTCCTTTTTCTCCTAACCGTCGGTCGAATGACTGGGGGGGCAGAGCCTAAGGGGAGCTATATGGACAGCTCTGCTGTGTGTTCTCTTTGCCACTTCCTGTAGGGGAAGAGAATATCCCACAAGTAAGGATGAAGCCGTAGACCGGACACACCGTAGGAGAAAGGAATTTATCAGGTAAATATAAATTCTGTTTTTTTTCACAAATATTTTCACAAACTTTAGGTTTCTCACTGAAATTATTTACAAACCGCTTATGGCACAAATGGTTGTAAATGCTTCTCTGGGATCCCCTTTGTTCAGAAATAGCAGACATATATGGCTTTGGCATTGCTTTTCGGTAATTAGAAGGCCGCTAAATGCCACTGCGCACCACACGTGTATTATGCCCAGCAGTGAAGGGGTTAATTAGGGAGCTTGTAGGGAGTTTGTAGGGTTAATTTTAGCTTTAGTGTAGTGTATTAGACAACCCAAAGTCTTGATCTACGCCCATTTTGGTATATTTCATGCCATCATTTCACCGCCAAATGCGATCAAATAAACAAAATCGCTAACTTTTTCACAATTTCAGGTTTCTCACTGAAATTATTTACAAACAGTTAGTGAAATCAAGGCACAGATGGTTGTAAATACTTCTCTGGGAACCCCTTTGTTCAGAAATAGCAGACATATATAAGCTTTGGCATGCTTTTTAGTAATTAGAAGGCTGCTAAATGCCGCTGTGCACCACACTTGTATTATGCCCAGCAGTGACGGAGTTAATTAGGTAGCTTGTAGGGTTAATTTTGGCTTTAGTGTAGAGATCAACCTCTCACCTGACACATCCCAGCCCCTGATCCCTCCCAAACAGCTCTCTTCCCGCCCCAACCCCACTAATGTCCCCGCCATCTTAAGTACTGGCAGAAAGTTTGCCAGTACTAAAATAAAAAGCATTTTTTTTATTGATTATGCATTGTTGGATACCCCCTTAGCCCCCAATCTCCCTGATCCGCCCCCATACAGCTTTCTAACCCTCCCCTCTCTGTCTGCCAGTACCCAGTTTGCCCAAAAAGTTTGTTTTTTTAAATTTTATATTAAAAATAAAGTTTTTTCTGTAGTGTAGCGGCCCCCCCTCAATACCCTCCCCCCAGATCCCTTGGCCAATATTTAATCTCCCCCCCTTCCTCTCCCTCCCTCTCCCTCCTTCGTGTGCATTCTTTAATTTGTCATGTGTATATGTGGAGTGCGCTTCAAACCCCAGGGGACGTGTCAGCCACGTCCTTGGTCCTTAAGGGTATTTTTTTGTAGGACGTGCCTGACACGTCCTCGGTCGCGAAGGGGTTAAAGGGACATTAAACACTAAGGCCTAGATTATGAGTGGAGCACAAAATTGTGCTTTCGTGAGCACAATATGTGCACTCCACTCAGTAATACCAGTGCATGCAAATGTGCACTGGTATTACAAGTTAGGTGCAAGCGAACACAACCTCGCGTTCGCATTGCCTGGGAGCCTTGCGCTTTCATAGCCTCCAATGGGAGCCTTGTTCTCATGCCGTGAGTCACAGCAAAGTACCTAGCGCAGGGCGAGAGGTAATTCGTGAAGCATTGGGCAGCAAAATAAAAATATATATGTATAGGAATATACACCTATATATGTGTTTATATGTGTATATACACATATTAACACATAAATATATATGTATATAAGCGTATACATATATATTTACAATTGAAACACAGTCCCTATTCACCTCTATGTAAAGGCACTTTCACTAGCATTTTTTTGCTAACAACCCACTTCCCCTCACTTTAACCCCTTACAACTGCTTTATGCAGTTCTTTTCCCCAAAAAATAAAAATGCTTTTTCTTAAAAAATAAAAAAAAAAAATGTTTAAAGGAACTGTACACTTTATTTTGGGGGCAATTGCAAGCTCAGCACTTGTCTGGAGCACTGTACGGCAGCAGTTTGTGAAAACACTGCTGCCATCTAGTGCTCTAGCAAACATACACCATTGTTTAAAGCTTTCTTGCAAAACTGCTGCAATAGAGTGCTCCTGACAAGGACATGCTCCTGGGCCCACCTACATCCTTTTCAACAAAGGAAAAACACAAGAACAAAGTACACTTAATAAAACAAAACTAAAGGGACATGTCACCCACATTTATTCTTTCATGATTTAGAAAGAGAATGCATTTTTAAACATCTTTCTAATTTACTTCTATTATCTAATTTGTTTTATTCTCTTGATATTCTTTGCTGAAAAGCATATCTAGATATGCTCAGTAACTGCTGATTGGTTGCTGCACATAGAAGCCTCATGTGATTGGCTCACCCATGTGCATTGCTTTTTCTTCAAATAAGGATATCTAAAAAATGAAGCAAAATAGATAATAGAAGTAAATTGTAATGTTGTTTAAATTTGTATGTTCTATCTGAATCATGAAATAAAGATTTTGGGTTTAGTGGCCCTTTAAGAACCCTTTTACATTTTTACACTCTATTTAGTTCATGAAAGAGAAAAGAATATTGGGTTTCACGTTCCTTTAAAGGCAAAGGCATAGACCAGCCACTCACCCTAATGATGACAATCTCTGAGCTTGCATGATGCTGGCTAATAAGTATGTTATGTGCACTACCGTTTCTGTCAGACTTACTAACAGTAGCTAATTATACTCTATATAGTTTATAGGTGTTAAGCTAATGCAGTCTTAGCATTGTAATATTATTATTGGGTTATCCCAACAGCAGAGGTATGACGACAAGAAAGGAAAGGATGGAGAGATTGTAAGGAGAGGAGAAAGAGTGCACAGGGCAGGGGACCTGCAGTAGAGACATAAAAGTGCTAACAACGTCATTGGTTACCAAGTGTGTTTGAAGAAAATAGCCTCTAGCAGGTTCAATGGCAGCGGCATGTAGAAGGTGCAGGGACTGCTTGCTCAGGCAGGTTCAAATGGTCATGAAGTCACAGATAAGAGGGGACAGCAATCACTGACACAGGGTATTGCTGAGGGCAATGCAAGTTAAAGTACAGATGAAAAACACATTGAAGTGAAAACCCCCAGTGGCTTTAGCAGAGCTGCAGAAACCTTCTGATGTAGAGCAACTACCAACAAGAAATATGTCTTACCTGCATTTCCTTGTTTAACATGAATTGCAAAGCCCACAATATTCATAATTAAATTACAGGACAGTTAAGTCCAAATTACTTCCATTATCAAAATTGTTTTGTTCTCTTGTTATCCTTTGTTGAAGAGTAAGAGTAGGCTGATAGAGGTCAGATGTGTGCATGTATATTTAGCATTCTATGGCACTACTGTTTGCAACTATGTATGACATTGGTTTAAATACTATTGCAAACTATACTGCCAAGGCTTGCCCCCTTAACCATGTTTTCCTGGACATTTATGAGTTACACATGCTGCAGGGTTTGCAGGGAGGGACAGTAATAGTGCTGTGCAGAGACCCAATTCATGTTCCTCCCTGTACACCTTGTAAGATGTGTAACTTATAACTGTCCAGGAAATGGCGGATAGCCATACTACTTCTAGATGGCTATGATACTTGTACACTCCTGAGGTCACCTAGGATTACAGAAAAGCAAGATAACTAAGCAAAATTAATACTACAAGTAGAATGTAAAGTTGTTTAAAATATCATGTTCTAACCAATCCATTTAAGTTTCATTTTTATTTCTTAATATGTAAACCAAGAATACATAAAACATTTAGCATCTTTACAAATAACTGTGCAGTTACTCCAAGGAGAACAAAATTGGCTGTCAAGAGGCCAAGGCTTTTAGAACAGAATACTCCCCCAAAATTCAAATAAAAGTGTATTTTTGTGATAGCTTGGAATAATATTGCAGAGTTTTCACCTTAGAAACTGCACAACACAAGTTTTTACATTTTATGCGTAAAATGAACCCACTTATATAATATAAATTAATGGGAAGTCAACAAGTAACATTGTAGGCCCAACTCCAAATTGACATACAATTATGCTTTATTGGTAGCTATTTATTAAATAATATGATTATATTTACATTTCTGAACTGTCTAATCTGGTGGGAGTTCTGCTAAATGACATGTTCCTGTCTGAAATAAAAAATTATTGTTAGACATGTCACCTACAAATAAAGAAGTAGGAAATCTGTTTATCAGTCAGAGGGAAAATATGTTTTGTTCTTACTGCATATAAAAGAGGACATTACAAATAAAAAAAAATATTTGCAGGGGAACCCATGAAGCCATGGTCGGGGGAAGATTTATAGGTGCTGGTGGGATCTTAAAGGGACAGTCTACTTGAAAATGTTTATTGTTTAAGAAGATAGAATTCCTTTATTACTCATTCCCCAGTTTTGCATAACTATCACTGTTATATTAATTACACTTTTTACCTCTGTGATTACCTTGCATCTAAGCCTCTGCAGCAGGGGGGGGAACTACTGGGGATGCAGAGACTGCGACTGCGCCCGGGTCCCACCTCAGGGGGGGCACGGCTTCAGCACAATTTTTTTTAAGGCTTCAGTAAAAAAAAAAAAAATTTGCCTGCCCGACCTGCCTGCAGTACTATTTAAAATGTCTCACTCTCTCTACCCATTGGCACAGCTCAGCTGGAAGAAGATCTTCCTATTGGCATGCACATTGACTCCTGAATCCTGATTGCACGTATAGTCTCCTCAATTGACTCGTGAATGTATGTGTAGTCAGTGACAGTGAGACTGAGTCTAGGAGTCTGCAGCGCGGCTAAGGGCAGCTAGTCGACTCTACTACTCTGAAGGAAAGCCCAACAGAGAGCTGAGTAGGACTCAGTTGTTAGTTGGAAAGAATCCCATTTGAAATTAATTAATGATTGCTATCTTACACCCTTTAAACTTTCCAAATGTTATCCAAATCAACCGGCAATATGTCCAAGGTGTTCCAATCCCAGAGCAGATCTTCCTTATATGCTCTAGCTATGTCCTAAAATACAACAGCTCTGGCAAAAAATCAAATTTTGGATTAATAGAGTCCTCAACGTGACCTTCTTCTTTTCTCTGCAATATATCGTTTTCTTATTTCCAAACTCCAGAGCTAATTTGTATACTCAAATTGTTAATATCATTATACTCATAGTTAGATATCACATATTTAAAAACTGGATTGCTAAATGCGCTCCCAGTCTGGCTTTAATTCTAAAGGCAATTCTAGCACAAATTATATATGAATCTTTCCATTTGCAGCAGGTTTTGGAGAAAAGAATAAAAAAATTTCTTTCCAGTTGGGCCCCTATAATTAAGTCATATCCTACTTTATCACAGAAACAGATTTTGGCCCCTTTTGTCTCCTCCAGTAGTTTTGCAGAGTTAGTGCTCCTCGAAGTATTCCCCCATACCTGGATTAGGAATTATAGAGAAACTGATTAGGTTTATAATTGGAGTATCTCTTGCAGGGGTGTAGTACTTCTCACCAGCGGTCCCTGTATATGTGTTCTTCTCTCTTTCTTCCCCCCCCCCTTTTTTTTTTGCTTTCTTTCCCTTTCTTTTTCTGTTTTGTTTTTATTATTTTTTTATTTAAAGTGCCAGTAAACGTAAAAAATTATGTTATATAATTCTGCACTAACATTATATTAGTGCAAGTTTTTTATTATATAATATCTCCGGTGATTTTGTATAAAAAAAAAAAAGAGGGTTTTCCAGACCCGCTCTCTGTGCTTTACTAAGCGGGTCTGGTTTTTCCTCAGAGCACATCGGGCCAGCTGTTTAGTCACAGCCTGGCCTGACCGCGCCATTACATTCAATGTAGCTCGCTCCTGCTCTGTCTGACAGCAGGAGCGAGCTGCACAGAGGGCGGGTCTGGAAAACCCTCTTATTTTTATAAAAAAATCACCGGAGATATTATATAATAAAAAACTTGCACTATGTGCAGAATTATATAACATTATTTTTTAGGTTTACTGGCCCTTTAAGATCATATTCCAGAACTTGGATGGTTATAAAAAACATAAATAGACTTACTTTTTATTTATTTAGTCACATAAATTACTTGATGGACTGAGGATGTAAACATATATGCTTTTCTGTGTTCATTTAGAAGATATATCTAATGTATTTAAGGTATGGTTATTCTTCTTTTGTAATGTTCGAAGTTAACTTGGTTTATGTATATCCACATATGGTCTTGTGTGACGAAACATGTTTTTGTTTATCTTGGGCCATGCATAATAATAAATATATATTTAAAAAAAAAAAAAGGACTCAGTAATGTTTGGTTGCCGGTTAGATATACACTAACTAAACACTATTCATGTGCCAGTATACCCTAAGTGGTGAGTAGTACCGTGGTGCTGCCTTGATATCAGGACAGGAGATCGGGTCTGTCACTCACTGTGCATGTGTGGAACTCGGTCCTTATAATTCGCTGTGACTGTCTGACTGTCTTTCTGTAGTGTTAAGGTAAACACAACAGACATGCTGGAGATACACAGTGACCGTACGTTGAGGCCGGTTAGGAGAAACAGAGAATCCTAGGCCAGCTAGTATGAGTGGCGCTTCCAATCAGGAAGATTATCATAGATATCAATGATTGAACACTAACCTGAATTTACTGAACTAAATTATTGCCAGGTTGATTGTGTCTGACTGAAGTACTGCTGCAGCCTGCATCATTATGTGGATGTTATAAATGTGTAAAAATGGATCTTCATCTTTTATATTCCAATCACCAGTAGCTATACTGAAAACACTTTAATGTAACTACAGTTTAATGTGCCTAGCCTTACTATGTTTGTTAAAGCTTGTTATCATGGTTGGCTATAAAGCACTAAAACATTCCCAGATTTTTCGGCTGCTGTATTATTATTCTCTAAACCTCACTTTTGCCTATTCTTTAGCTGATAAGCTTCAAAGATTAACATATGATTTGGTGAGGTTTTTTGACATATTTATAACAGTTTTATATATAACAATATGAAGGATGATCTTAGTGCAATTAATCAACTGGGCATTTAGTATGTTGTGAAACGTATCTCTTCACTCAGTAAATGGACACTTAATGGGACTACCCAGGTATTGGGTGACAAATTTGAAGTACTGTAAGTGGTACTGCCATAACACATTTAATATAAAAATAAATCTGCTTTTATATCAATTTATGTTGGTCACTTCAGGTGCTGCAAAATGGAGTGTACGCACTTGAGATGAAAAACAGGCACACCTGGGCAATGTGACAGCATTGCAAAAAGACATAACTTTAAAACTTAAAAAATAAATCTATTACTCAGTTGGAGCTTAGACTAAGTGCTATTGCATTGTGTGTTGTTATCATACATTTGTTGGTTATTATGCAAATCTATTGTATTGTTTTTACTGTGTTAAATGTGAGGGGGGAAATGTATCAAATTCACATTTTTTGTGGGGGCCCTTCTTGGATTCGTGCACCTGGGCCCTGTGGTTTCTATTTATGCCTCTGCTCTGCAGACTGCCCCCTTATCTCAGTTCTGTTGACAGACTTGAATTTTAGCCACTGTGTTCACTCATAAATAACTTTACAGAGTGAGCACAATAGTATATATATTGCACACATTAACTAGCGCTGTATAGCTGTGAAAAATGTCTTAACAATTAGCATATAAGTGTACCTAGGTTTAGCTTTTAACAAAGAATACCAAGAGAACAAATCAAATTTGATGATAAAAGTACAGTAACTTGGAAAATTGTTTACAATTGCATTGCCCTAGCTGAATCATGAAATTTTGACTAGACTGTCCCTTTAAGCTGGGAAGTGTGTAGTAAGGGTTAATTTACTTAGGGGTGTTTGAAAGGCAGTGTGGTTAGGGTTAATTTGGTTAACAAGAACTTTAATATTTAAAAGGTGTGCCAAACGCCCATAACTGCCACTCAAAACAGTTTTCGAATTGGAATAGTGGTGTTGAATTGTCGCCATGGAAGGTGTAAGAGGTAAGCATTAGAAAATGTTAGGCAAATGTGTTATAGGGAGGTTGATTAATGGTTTTGAATAGGCTTGATGTTGAGAATTCCACGATAACTCGTCTGATATGAAGTACTAGAAGACCATGTGAGTTGACTGAAATCCAGGTCAGTATCCTTTATTTCTGTCATGCTCTGTTCTTTACTTTATGTGAATTTTTTTACCTAATAATTAAATAAAAGATATGCAACAGCCTATACAACCCGAGCACCACATCTACAAAGGTGAGATTTTTTTAACCACTATAGATAATAATCTTACATTGTTAGAAAAGCATCTTGCATGTACCTGGATTGAAGAAGACCTTTGATATTCTGGGCAGAACATACATCTTATCAACCTCTCCTTTTATCCAGCACCCCAGTGAAGTAAATATGAAAGCTTATATCTGCTAATTAGAAATGTAAAACAAACTCCAAAACGAACACCTGCAAAAAACAAAATTGAAAAGAGAAAACTGAAGCAAAAACAAATATCATAAAGAACACTAGATGGAGCTGTTGCTTACAAACTAACTAGTCCAGGGTAGTTTGTGGACAATTGAAAAGCATTGTTATAAATAAAGTTTGTACGCAGATTGTTACTGAGTTACAGTGTTAATGGGACAGTATACACCACTACTCTAAGATCTCTGCATGTAAAATGGTCCTGAGGCACTACTATATAGAATAATACGCACATATACTGATCTTGAAACCCTAAATAAGATACGGCTAGATTTAGAGTTTTGTCGGTAACGACCCGCGTAGCTAACGCTGGCTTTTTTCTGGCCACACCTTTAAAATAACTCTGGTATTGAGAGTCCACAGAATGTCTGCGTTAGGCTCCAAAAAAGGAGCGTAGAGCATATTTAACGCAACTGCAACTCTCGATACCAGAGTTGCTTACGGACGCGGCCAGCCTCAAAAACGTGCTCGTGCACGATTCCCCCATAATAAACAATGGGGCTGTTTGAGCTGAAAAAAAACCTAACACCTGCAAAAAAGCCGCGTTCAGCTCCTAACGCAGCCCCATTGTTTGCTATGGGGAAACACTTCCTACGTCTGCACCTAACACTCTAACATGTACCCCGAGTCTAAACACCCCTAACCTTACACTTATTAACCCCTAATCTGCCGCCCCCGCTATCGCTGACCCCTGCATATTATTATTAACCCCTAATCTGCCGCTCCGTAAACCGCCGCTACTTACATTATCCCTATGTACCCCTAATCTGCTGCCCCTAACACCGCCGACCCCTATATTATATTTATTAACCCCTAATCTGCCCCCCACAACGTCGCCTCCACCTGCCTACACTTATTAACCCCTAATCTGCCGACCGGACCGCACCGCTATTATAATAAAGTTATTAACCCCTAATCCGCCTCACTAACCCTATAATAAATAGTATTAACCCCTAATCTGCCCTCCCTAACATCGCCGACACCTAACTTCAAACATTAACATCTAATCTGCCGACTGGAGCTCACCGCTATTCTAATAAATGTATTAACCCCTAAAGCTAAGTCTTACCCTAACCCTAACACCCCCCTAAATTAAATATAATTTAAATCTAACGAAATTAATTAACTCTTATTAAATAAATTATTCCTATTTAAAGCTAAATACTTACCTGTAAAATAAATCCTAATATAGCTACAATATAAATTATAATGATATTATAGCTATTTTAGGATTAATATTTATTTTACAGGTAACTTTGTATTTATTTTAACCAGGTACAATAGCTATTAATTAGTTAAGAACTATTTAATAGCTAAAATAGTTAAAATAATTCCAAATTTACCTGTAAAATAAATCCTAACCTAAGTTACAATTAAACCTAACACTACACTATCAATAAATAAATTAAATACAATTCCTACAAATAAATACAATGAAATAAACTAACTAAAGTACAAAAAATAAAAAAGAACTAAGTTACAAAAAAGAAAAAAATATTTACAAACATTAGAAATATATTACAACAATTTTAAACTAATTACACCTACTCTAAGCCCCCTAATAAAATAACAAAGCCCCCCAAAATAAAAAAATGCCAATCGGCCAATCGGCCAATCGGATTGAACTTGATTCTGATTGGCTGATTCCATCAGCCAATCAGAATATTCCTACCTTAATTCCGATTGGCTGATAGAATCCTATCAGCCAATCGGAATTCGAGGGACGCCATCTTGGATGACGTCATTTAAAGGAACCGTCATTCGTCGTTCAGTCGTCGGCCAGGATGGATGTTCCGCGTCGGAGGTCTTCAGGATCCTGCCGCTCCGCTCCGGATGGATGACGATAGAAGATCCCGCTTGGATGAAGACTTCAATCGGATGGAAGACCTCTTCTGCCCCACTTGGATGAAGACTTCTACCGGATGGAGGACCTCTTCTTGCTCCGCTTGGATGAAGAATTTGGCTCGGCTGGGTGAAGACGTTTCAAGGTAGGGAGATCTTCAGGGGCTTAGTGTTAGGTTTATTTAAGGGGGGTTTGGGTTAGATTAGGGGTATGTGGGTGGTGGGTTGTAATGTTGGGGGGGGGGGGTATTGTATGTTTTTTTTTACAGGCAAAAGAGCTGAACTTCTTGGGGCATGCCCCGCAAAGGGCCCTGTTCAGGGCTGGTAAGGTAAAAGAGCTTTGAACTTTAGTAATTTAGAATAGGGTAGGGCATTTTTTTATTTTGGGGGGCTTTGTTATTTTATTAGGGGGCTTAGAGTAGGTGTAATTAGTTTAAAATTGTTGTAATATATTTCTAATGTTTGTAAATATTTTTTTATTTTTTGTAACTTAGTTCTTTTTTATTTTTTGTACTTTAGTTAGTTTATTTCATTGTATTTATTTGTAGGAATTTTATTTTAATTTATTTATTGATAGTGTAGTGTTAGGTTTAATTGTAACTTAGGTTAGGATTTATTTTACAGGTAAATTTGTAATTATTTTAACTATTTTAGCTATTAAATAGTTCTTAACTAATTAGGGGTTAATAAATATAATATAGGGGTCGGCGGTGTTAGGGGCAGCAGATTAGGGGTACATAGCTATAATGTAGGTGGCGGCTCTTTGCGATCGGCAGATTAGGGGTTAATTATTGTAGGTAGCTGGCTGCGACGTTGTGGGGGGCAGGTTAGGGGTTAATAAATATAATATAGGGGTCGGCGGTGTTAGGGGCAGCAGATTAGGGGTACATAAGTATAACGTAGGTGGCGGTCGGCAGATTAGGGGTTAAAAAAATGTAATCGAGTGTCGGCGATGTGGGGGGGCCTCGGTTTAGGGGTACATAGGTAGTTTATGGGTGTTAGTGTACTTTAGGGCACCGTAGTTAAGAGCTTTATGAACTGGCGTTAGCCCAGAAAGCTCTTAACTACTGACTTTTTTCTGCGGCTGGAGTTTTGTCGTTAGATTTCTAACGCTCACTTCAGACACGACTCTAAATACCGGAGTTAGAAAGATCCCATTGAAAAGATAGGATACGCAATTGACGTAAGGGGATCTGCGGTATGGAAAAGTCGCGGCTGAAAAGTGAGCGTTAGACCCTTTTTTGACTGACTCCAAATACCAGCGGTAGCCTAAAACCAGCGTTAGGAGCCTCTAACGCTGGTTTTCACGGCTACCGCCAAACTCCAAATCTAGGCCATAGAGACTTATCATTAAAGTAGCTTCCCACTAAAGTCACATTAAAAAAGTAGCTTTATTGCACAACCACATACAACAAACCTATTTTCCAGTGATCGTACACTTGTTGAATGCATACATATTTTAGAATACGAAGTTTAATTACGTGCAGTAAATAAGGAAGTATTTGTGTTTTTATTTTATTAAAATCAGTGGGGGCTTTTTGGTTACTGATGCATGCTTTGAGGGTTCTATAACGTCCCAGAAATTAAAGGCATTCCTTAAAGAAACACTTTTCCGGGATTTGGGCCACATTGGATCATGGTACTTGGAGTTTCAGGGAGATTGCATTCCATTTGCTGGCATCAGGGAGCCGCTATTACAACTCAGGGAGAGTTGGGATGCCTGCATAGTTAAAGTCAACTCTAGAGCAAAAAAAAAACAGCTACTGGGACCTAATTGAATACATCTGGTGAGGCAATGACAAGAGATATATGTGACCTGCCACTGATCACAGCTAGCTCCCAGTAGTGTATTGCTGCTCCTACCTAAGTATACAACAAAGGATATTGTGAGAATTAAGTAAATTTGACAATAGTTGTGAATTGAAAAGTCTCTTAAAATTATATGCTCTAGTCTATATGAATCATGCAAGTTTTATTTTACCTTGCCCCTTTAAAAAAAAGGAGAATTTCCTCTTTCAAATGAGAAACTGTGTGACCCTCTGGACAACACATGGTGGCTGTAAAAATGGGAATTTCATAACCAATAATTCATAAGAGTAATAAAATGGGGAGAACACTAAAACTATGTCCCTCTAACTGTAAAAATTAAATCCATAATCCAAAAATAATAGTAATGCAAATAACCAGCACACAGCTGAGACCTTGTGTTATAAGTTCTTCTATTCTTATCAAAAATAAAAAAATGCACAAGTGAGAATGACCATTATCTTATTAGATTTAAACACTTAAATGACCATTTCTATGTATATACGCATAAAATGGTCCTGAGTTTTAACAAACATATTGATAAATACATGTCCAGTGGGTCTAAATATATGTACAGCCTGAGCATGACAGCATGGGTCACATGTGCAGGAGCCAATCAGCTACATAGTTGTCTATGAATAAGCGCCACTAGGGGGCACGAAACGCGTCAGCCTCCATGCCTGTTGTCTGTCAGCTTTCTTTGGCTCCACAAGAGCATTTAGCCTTTGCTATTTTTACCGGATTTTGTATTAATAAAATGTGATGTTTTCTTTTTTACTACCCCTTGTAGTGCCTGCTTGGTTCTTCTTTTTTATACTTTAGCCAATCAGCTACCTCCATCTCTAGTTAGGGGGGCTGTAACATTTTTCTTTATTTTTTGTAAATTTGTCCTTTTTTTATTATGAATGCAAAGTTAACGCTGGAGCAAAGCAGCTGGCATTTCTATTTTGCCATCTTCTGCAGCTTTTTGTAATCCTGACAGAAGTTGACAATTGTGTCATTGTTAAATTACTGATATCATCAGGAGATCTCTGCTTAAATAGAGATTAAAGGGACATGAAACCCCATTTTTTTTCTTTAATGATTCAGAAAGAGAATACAGTTTTAAACAACTTGACAATTTACTTCTATTACCAATTTTGCTTCATTCTCTAGGTATTCTTTGTTGAAATAGCAGCAATGCACTGCTGGGAGCTAGCTGAACACATCATGTGAGCCAATGGCAAGAGACATCAGGGGCGGACTGAGACCATTCAGGGCCCCGGGCAAAAATTAGGGAAGGGTCCCCACTGTCTCACAATGATGCAAATGTATTCAAATGTATGCAAAATAACATAGTAGCCTCCCTGCCCGTACCAGGCCCCCCAACCTCCAGGGCCAGGACCCCCAAAGTCAAGCACCAGATGCAGGAGAAGGCATTTAGATCGCTAAGTATTAGGAGCTTCAGCTGTGCAGGCTGTGCAGACAATAACTATTGTTTGTTTATTTTTGAGTAAAGTAAACAAAGTGGAAATCTACTGGATGGTATGAGGTGCCCCCAATCTGTAATATTCTACCCCATTGAACGGGCCCTTCTCTGTTGAGAACATGTATTTCTGAGATCAGTTTCATTGTTCCCGACAGATAGCTCAGCATGCTAATGCTCTGTGGCTGAATTCCATAGCAACCCCGAGGGTTGCAGGTTCGATCCCTGGCGAGGTCCGCTCAGCCTTTCATCCTTCCGAGGTCGATAAAATAAGCAGCGCCTTGAGACCCTTACGGGTAATTAGCTGCACTTTACAAATACCCAATACATACACCCTTGCACCCAAAAGGGAGTGGAGATGCATCTAACCTATTAACTGCCAAGACCATAAATGTCATCTCTAAAAAGTCCTATTGTTGGGATCCAAAAGGACCACCTGATTGGTAGCTGCACTTCAATGCCTCTTACCATTGGCTTACTGCTCTGTTCATCTAGCTTGCAGCAGTGCATTGCTGCTCCTTCAATGAAGGATACCAAGATAATGAAGCAAAAGGAATAATATAACTAAATTGGAATGTTTTTACAATTACAAGTTCTATCGGTAATCATGAAGAAAAATGTTGAGTTTCATGTACCTTTAAACTGATGTACATAAAGAAGAGGAAAAGGATGGGGGAAGTTTAAAAAAGTTGGGAGTACATTAAAAAACAACCAAAAAACAGGTATCTGAGTTTAACCCTTTTAGGATAGACACATTCATCCAAGTTCTGTTCGTAAACAAATCATGTGCTTCAAAAACTACGCTGATTGGCTCCTGGGGGACTGACTGCGTTGCTAGGCACGCCCCCTAATCGGGTCAACCGCCGTTTGTTTCCAGAATGGAGCAGGATGCCGCAAAAGTTAGTATGTTCCATGCCATCCTGAAGGCGTTTACGCTTAGCGCTTTTAGGATGGCATGGAATAACCTAATGGCGTCTAGGGGTTAATAAAATCATGCCATCATGGTGAAAAAAGTTTACCACAAAGGACTGCAATGCATTGCTGAGTAATTTTCTGCTGCACTTGATGACAACCATGGAGTTAACACGAGTACGCAAACGGCTTAAAGATTACAGTTAACCCCATGACTGCTAAAGAGGGCTGCAATGCATAGCTAAGCAATGTGTTGCATTGCTCTTTGACAGTCAAGGGCTTAACCGAGTGACATTTTCATGTCACTTAAATGTCACGTGACATTTAAGATGGGCTCAAATGCTACACATGCTTTTTGTCACTGACCTATGTGGAATATTTGGGGCATACCCCCTAATAACTATTTTTGGTAATATAGAGGTACAGATTAAAAAATTATTGTATGAGTGTAAATTCCAGATGGGATAGATAGTTTATAGATTGTTATAGAAACAAACTTCAACTAAGGAATTTGATAATACCCCAACCTTAGAATTATAACCAGACTCAGAAAATATATATTAAAAAACAATGAAGTTGAGGTAAAGATTAGTAAATGAGTTCTTTAAAGGGACACGCAACCCAATTTTTTTCTTTCAGGATTCCGATAGAAAATACAATTTTGAACAAGTTTACAATCTACTTATATTACCAAATCTGCTTCATTCCCTTGATATCCTTTACTGAAGGTGTAGCTATGCACTACTGAGAGCTATCTGAACACATCTAGTCAACCAATCACAAGAGACAAATGTATGCAGGCACCTATCACCAGCTAGCTCCCACTAGTGTAGGATACGTGCATATTCTTTTTTTAACAATGAACACCAAGAGAACAAAATACATTTGAAAATAGAAGTGAATTTAAGTGTCTTTTAAATAACATGCTCTATCTGAATCATGCAAGCTATTTTGACTTTCCTTACCCTTTAAATGGGGAACTGGATACAAATACAAAACACTCAAATGCCACATTTTGGCCTCCAGGCTATAGATTCAACAACACCAGTCTAACTTGTGTGCATTTTAGGGAGAGAAGCTGCAAAATGCTGAAAGCTTTGTGTTTAAGCACATAGTAAAAGTCAGTCTGAGAAGCAATATACTACTGAGACGTAGCTAAGCACATCTGCTGAGCCAATGACAGGAGGTGAATGTGCATAACCATCAATCACTAGCAAGCTACCAGAAGTGCATTGCTGATTATGGGCCTATCTAGGTATGCATTTCAACAACAAAAAATCTAAGAGAAAAATGTAAATTTTAAAACAGAAGTAAAACAAAAAGTATTTTAAAGTTGCATGCTACATTTGAACCATTAAAAATGTATTTTGAGTTCCATGTCCCTTTAAGGTGCATAATTCTTTAAGCTTAAAGCGAATATCTCTGTAACACAGAATAAATGGAGCGCATCCAAGATCTGTGCAGTATTAAAAAAAACCACTTTATTAACTAACATAAAATTATATATGCACTCACAAAGGTGCCCTCAAACATGAGGTATGTCGCTGCCGTAAATGGTCACTTCCAGCCGTACAGTTCCTCTCCAGCCGTACAGTCCAGCGTTCACACTGTGCCTGTCCGTATTTCAGACTCAATCAAAGTCACAGACATATAAACTGTTAAGTGTAAGTGGCTAACGGAGACAGATAAATAAATAAAATGAAATAACAGGAGATCGTGTGAAATCACTGCACAGCAGAAGTGTAATTGCCGGCTTCAGTCCAAACCGTGCTGTGTACACACTCACTTCTCCTTAAAACAAACAATGGGCGTGACCCAACGCGTTTTGCGGGCTGCTCCCAGCTTCATCAGAGGCTTATGCCCATCCTCTCTCTAAGCCACCCTTTTAACGTCGTCAGAAGACACACACTCCTTCAGACATTGGTTGATATGAGTAGGTGTGAACCAAAAGGGGAGTGACTATGCTCTGTCTTCTACTTCCCAGGACATCCCTCTAACAATTGATGCATGAGCAAATTCAAAAATCAAAATTAGAAGCACAGAACATGATAATAATGATGTATAGACATAACAATACTCGTTAATAACAAAATGAAATAAAAACATTAAAAAACACATACAAATGTATAAAAACATTAGACCCAAATACAAGATAAATCATAATTGCATTTTAACATAGTAGCCCAAAAGATTTCATACGTGTAAAGAGATACCTATATTTGACAGACAAATACATGGAAACAAACGTTATGGATATGAATATAAATATACGGTAATTAACAACATCATAGATGGGAGCGGATTACAGTAGCAAAACACATCCGTTAAAGATATCTATTATCAATTCATAGGTGAGAAAAGCGTGGTATATATCTAAAGGGAAATCCATTTATACAGGGAGTGCAGAATTATTAGGCAAATGAGTATTTTGACCACATCATCCTCTTTATGCATGTTGTCTTACTCCAAGCTGTATAGGCTTGAAAGCCTACTACCAATTAAGCATATTAGGTGATGTGCATCTCTGTAATGAGAAGGGGTGTGGTCTAATGACATCAACACCCTATATCAGGTGTGCATAATTATTAGGCAACTTCCTTTCCTTTGGCAAAATGGGTCAAAAGAAGGACTTGACAGGCTCATAAAAGTCAAAAATAGTGAGATATCTTGCAGAGGGATGCAGCACTCTTAAAATTGCAAAGCTTCTGAAGCGTGATCATCGAACAATCAAGCGTTTCATTCAAAATAGTCAACAGGGTCGCAAGAAGCGTGTGGAAAAACCAAGGCGCAAAATAACTGCCCATGAACTGAGAAAAGTCAAGCGTGCAGCTGCCAAGATGCCACTTGCCACCAGTTTGGCCATATTTCAGAGCTGCAACATCACTGGAGTGCCCAAAAGCACAAGGTGTGCAATACTCAGAGACATGGCCAAGGTAAGAAAGGCTGAAAGATGACCACCACTGAACAAGACATACAAGCTGAAACGTCAAGACTGGGCCAAGAAATATCTCAAGACTGATTTTTCTAAGGTTTTATGGACTGATGAAATGAGAGTGAGTCTTGATGGGCCAGATGGATGGGCCTGTGGCTGGATTGGTAAAGGGCAGAGAGCTCCAGTCCGACTCAGACGCCAGCAAGGTGGAGGTGGAGTACTGGTTTGGGCTGGTATCATCAAAGATGAGCTTGTGGGGCCTTTTCGGGTTGAGGATGGAGTCAAGCTCAACTCCCAGTCCTACTGCCAGTTTCTGGAAGACACCTTCTTCAAGCAATGGTTCATGAAGAAGTCTGCATCCTTCAAGAAAAACATGATTTTCATGCAGGACAATGCTCCATCACACGCGTCCAAGTACTCCACAGCGTGGCTGGCAAGAAAGGGTATAAAAGAAGAAAATCTAATGACATGGCCTCCTTGTTCACCTGATCTGAACCCCATTGAGAACCTGTGGTCCATCATCAAATGTGAGATTTACAAGGAGGGAAAACAGTACACCTCTCTGAACAGTGTCTAGGAGGCTGTGGTTGCTGCTGCACGCAATGTTGATGGTGAACAGATCAAAACACTGACAGAATCCATGGATGGCAGGCTTTTGAGTGTCCTTGCAAAGAAAGGTGGCTATATTGGTCACTGATTTGTTTTTGTTTTGTTTTTGAATGTCAGAAATGTATATTTGTGAATGTTGAGATGTTATATTGGTTTCACTGGTAAAAATAAATAATTGAAATGGGTATATATTTGTTTTTTGTTAAGTTGCCTAATAATTATGCACAGTAATAGTCACCTACACACACAGATATCCCCCTAAAATAGCTATAACTAAAAACAAACTAAAATCTACTTCCAAAACTATTCAGCTTTGATATTAATGAGTTTTTTGGGTTCATTGAGAACATGGTTGTTGTTCAATAATAAAATTAATCCTCAAAAATACAACTTGCCTAATAATTCTGCACTCCCTGTATGTACTAATCAAGCCAAAGAGAAAAAAGATTATAACTTATCTATATAGTATATCAGGAACCCAAGTACCAAACGAACCTAGATATCCAAAAAAGCTGCCAAATCAATATCGCGATTGAGACCCCCCAGACCCATAGTTCCTAATTTATGGATCCAGAAGGTCTCACGCTGTCTAATCTGTAAAAGACGATCACCTTCTCTCACAGATCTCTCAACATGTTCAATACCTATAACTGTGAGACCAGTACTGTCCTTATTGTGTACTTCTAAAAAGTGGGCTGAGACTCCATGGGTGTCCAAGCCTGCTTCTATGTTTCTAAGGTGTTTGCTGAACCTTGTCTCAACAGGACGTTTTGTGAGTCCTATGTAGACTTTGTCACATGAGCATCTAAGGAGATAGACTACGTAATTAGTTTTACATGTCATAAGCCCTTTTATCTTGTATTGTCTATCACCCCTAGTAATGCCAAAATGTTGGTTATGTGGGTCTATATGGCTGCAACATGAACAACCCTTCCTGCCACACCTGAAAAAAAACCTGGGTATTCCTCTCAAGCCAATTATCTTTTTTATTATTTTGTTTCAACATACTGGGACTTATTCTGTTTCTTAAATTAATGTTCCTTTTAAAAATCACCTGTCCCTTTTCACTTAAGGTTTCTTTAAGAACAGGATCCTGCATCAGGATAGGCCAATGTTTTTTAACAGCGTTTTCAATTTCCCTAGCAGCTCTATTATCTTTGGTTAAAAGTTGGACTTTTCGTTTGTCAGGGTTTTTCCCCTAATTGTATTTGCTTTTTTTGTTGTTTGCTCTTAATAAGTTCACACCTATCCATTTTATCCACTCTTTCTTTTGTCTCTACCAGAAGTTCTTCTGGGTATCCTTTTGCCAAAAATCTATTAGTGATCACCTTGGCTTCTTCCAGATAGTCAACACGTTTAGTACAATTACGCTTGGCTCTCTGAAATTGGCCTAAAGGAATATTTTTCTTCCATTTCTTATGGTGACCACTTTTAGCATGTAGGAAACCATTGGTATCCGTTGGTTTCCTATACAGGTTTGTGTAAACCTCACCTCCTTCTTGAATCATTTCTAAGTCTAGGAAAGTGATCCTTATGTTACTACATTCCATGGTAAAACTTAGATTGAGTGTGTTTCTATATGTATACTCGACGAACTCCCCCAGTTCTTCTGTTGTCCCTTGCCAGACTAGGAGTATGTTGTCTATATATTGACACCAATGTTTAATTCGATGTTTATGTGGATTTTCCATATTGAAAACAAATAGATCCTCCCACCAACCCATGTAGAGGTTCGCAAAATTTGGGGCAAATTTTGTCCCCATTGCGGTACCCCTGGTTTGGAGGAAATACTTGCTTTCAAACAAAAAAGAGTTTTTCTTTAAAATGAATTCCATTGCGCTCTCTAGAAACCCCATTTGTGTCTCATTAATATATCTGCATTTTTTAGAATTCTTTAAGCATCTGAGTATATATAGTACTTTGTTGCTTGAGCTACACATGGTAAAAATGCTGTGTAAACGCATAATGAACTACAAAGTAGAGTTCACTTCTGATTTGAGGTTTAAAATGAATCACTGTAGAAAAAAAAAACTTCCCAAATGATTTCAGCTATTGAAAGAACCTCTGGATCACAAAGAAAACTTGGAGCTAACTCTTGACCTCTTCCATGGGTCCTAAAATGCTCCCTTGTTGTAAAAAAATTGCTAACATCAACAACATAAAACTACTACTCATGACTACAACTAAAGCTCCTGACTTTTTGCTCCCTTTACATTAATGTGCAAATAAATATTTTGGGGCAGCAGCTGTATGTTGGAACACATCATTGCAGTGTGGACTACACTTTGTAGATTGACAAGCATTTATTTTGGATTAAGGTTAAGGGGCTCCTATTTATTTTCAGAGAAAGGCACAGACAAAGGCTGTGGCAGACATTTTCCAAAGTAAAGACCTTAGTGAAAGACACCAAGGTACATTTGAAAGTACTGATGCAATACCACTGATTCTATAACCAGTCCTCTTCTCGCTATACCCATGAGCCAGTGTCACTACTGTGTCATTATATAGTGCTGGGTGTTATTATACTGATACAGATACCACTGACCCTATAACCAGCCCTCCTCTGGCTATACCCATGAGCCAGTGTCACTACTGTGTCATTATATAGTGCTGGGTGTTATTATACTGATGCAGATACCACTGACCCTATAACCAGCACTCCTATGGCTATACCCATGAGCCAGTGTCACTACTGTGTCATTATATAGCGCTTGGTGTTATTATACTGATGCAGATACCACTGACCCTATAACCAGCCCTCCTCTGGCTATACCTATGAGCCAGTGTCACTACTGTGTCTTTGTATAGTGATTGGTGTTATTATACTGATACAGACACCATTGACCCTATAACCAGCCCTACTATGGCTATACCCATGAGCCAGTATCACTACTGTGTCTTTGTATAACGCTTGGTGTTATTATAATGATGTAGATACCACTGACCCTATAACCAGCCCTTGTCTGGCTATACGCATGTGCTAGTGTCACTACTGTGTCATTATATAGTGCTGGGTGTTATTATACAGATGCAGATACCACTGATCCTATAACCAGCCCTCCTCTGGCTATACCCATGAGCCAGTGTTACTACTGTGTCATTATATAGTGCTTGGTGTTATTATACTGATGCAGATACCACTGCCCCTATAACTAGCCCTTGTCTGGCTATACACATGTGCCAGTGTAAATACTGTATCATTATATAGAGCTGGGTGTTATTATACAGATGCAGATACCACTGACCCTATAACCAGCCCTTGTCTAGCTATACGCATGTGCTAGTGTCACTACTGTGTCATTATATAGTGCTGGGTGTTATTATACAGATGCAGATACCACTGATCCTATAACCAGCCCTCCTCTGGCTATACCCATGAGCCAGTGTTACTACTGTGTCTTTTTATAGAGCTGGGTGTTATTATACAGATGCAGATACACATCCAGTATTTCACTCAGGCTTTATTTATTCCATAACTTATCACCCAATATCGCTAGCAGTCTCTTGACAAGCCACTAACTTTATTCACACTACATATTTTTTTTTATTCCTATTATTTAATCAGAAAGAAAAGACATACTAAGGTTGTGGCGGACACTGCAAGGGCTAGTCACGGACATCAGTGTCCGTGTACGGACACCTTGCCTATCCCTGTTTATTTTACATTAACATATTTATTAAAGGTTGTATTTTATAAAGTATTTCTACTGATACCTAGGCAGAATTGAGTGTACTTTAGTTTTTTTAGTTATGAAAATACACAAACATTTCCTGCTAAATCCTCCCAGCAACAAGCTTTTCTTTACACGTTTTACTGTTTGACATAACCACATCAACAGGATATCTAATTCATACATTCACTTTCTATAATGAAGCACTTGATCTGTAGCAACAGGGTTAATATTTACAAGCAAACCATGTCCTGCACGAGCCCAGAATTTCAGCGTTGCTCACTGGAATCCAACTCTGTGTCCTCCTTTGCTCTCAAAATCAGCTATTTTTGGCAAAACGGTTACACTTTCAAGAGGCAATTTGCCATCTGCATTTAGGACGATACACAAGTTAGTTGTATTTCTCACCTCCTCTCACAGCTGGGAGATATGTAGACTCAGGATCTTTACAGTTGTACAGAACGTGGTGATGAATTTTATACTGGCTTGAGGCACCAAACCAAGGGAATATCACTTGGGTTGATGACCCTGTGTTTGTTCCACAGACTGAATTTTAATATTAAATATTGTTCTCAATATTCAATTGTTTATTTTCCAACCCTGCTATTCAATCTTGCCCCCCCCCCCATCTACTCTTATTCCCCTACCATACTAAACAGGCCAATAACCTCATCTTAAAGGGACAGTCAAATCCAAAAATACTTTTAGGATTCAAATAGGGAATGTAAATTTAAACACCTTTCCAATGTACTTTTCTCACCAATTCTGCTTTGTTTTCTTGGTATTCTTAGTTAAAAGCTAAACCTAGTAGGTTCATATGCTAATTTCTTACACCTTGAAGGCCGACTCTAATCTGAATGCATTTTGACATTTTTTTCACCACCGCTAGGGAAGTTCATGTGTTTTATATAGATAACATTGATCTCACGCATGTGAAGTTACCTAGGAGAGAGCACTGATTGGCTAAAATGCAAGTCTGTCACAAGAAGTGAAATAAGGGGGCAGTTTGCAGAGGTTTAGATACAAGGTAATCACATAGGTAAAATGTATATTATTATAACTGTTGGTTACGCAAAACTGGGGGATGGGTAATAAAGGGATTATCTATCTATTTAAACAACAAAAATTATGGTGTTGACTGTCCCTTTAAGGCTGTATTCTGGCCATGGTCTGTGCCTAGGGCAGCAGGATTTAGGGGACATTAAATGTTGAGGGCTAGTTTTATGGCATGCTTTTCCCTTACTATGCTTTCCAATGGCTGTATTTATGAATGTATTACAATTCAATGATCCCTGGTCTAGTGGGTGTGCATGTGACCCTGGCCTCTGGTTGTGAGAAATACACGTGACTAATAAACACGGCTGGCTCTATAATGGGACACAGGTGGCAGGAGTAGTAAATAGGGAGAACATGTACAAGCTAATATTGTTTTGTGAGACAAAGGACTCTCCTGTGGGGCCCATCAGCTGGCTCCCACATGAAACTTCAATCTGCTGAACTGTAATCTTTCAGACTGCAGACTGTGATTGGATTTAGACTGTAGTGGACAGACAGATGGGAGGGGCTTTCATTATATTATTGGGTTTAGGCAGCACAAAGTCTTGGGTTGGTTGTGCAAATATGAGATATGGTTGTAAGAGGGAGTTGGGGGAAACAGATTTCCCAGTGCCTAGGGCAGCGCAAACATAAAATATACCATTGCCTCACCTACACCTCTTTATTTTTAGCCTACTGACTCCCGCCCATCCTTTACTTATTAAATCTTCCTTTCTTTTTTGCAAATTGTCACTGTGATATTTTTATCATTGTCCCTTACATGTATATTCTCCATAACTTTGATATCGATAACTAGAACCTTATCTCACCTTAACTGTCTCAGTCACCACTCACCATGTCCCTTTCCCTGTATTCAGTTTTTGGGAAAATTGACACCTACTCCTCATTCACCCCTGTTCCAAAATGTTTGAATTTATGCATGAAAACTAAAACATAGAAGCTGTGTCTTTGTTTTTAAATAGATTTCAAAGCAATTAGGAAAACGCAATATTTTCGGGTTTGAAAGGGATACAAAGGGAAGGGAAACGAACAAACTATAATGTAACAGGCATATTGCAGGCTTTTGATGTAGGTTTTTGCAAAAATTGTTTAAGACCTTCATTGAAGCAAATATATGCAGCCAAACCAAAAGGAATACCTAACAAATAATTAATTCAGTATTGATAATTACTGCTTGATATGTTTGAATACAGTTTTTCCACTTAACCAAAAATATTAACTCATGATATGCAATAATACCTTCATAGTCATTTTAAGTAATTTTATAAATAAAATTGTAAAACCCCTGAACACCTTATTGCATTCATAAATGAACAGAAACATAATATTTATTTAATTAATGTACAAATGTAATAGTGTTAAAGGGACAGTCTACACCAGAATTTTTATTGTTTTAAAAGATAGATAATCCCTTTATTACCCATTCCCCAGTTTTGCATAACCAACACAGTTATATTAATATACCTTTAACCTCTGTGATTATCTTGTATCTAAGCCTCTGCGAACTGCCCCTTTATTTCAGTTCTTTTGACAGACTTGCAGTTTAGCCAATCAGTGGCCTAGATTTGGAGTTTGGCGGTAGCCGTGAAAACCAGCGTTAGAGGCTCCTAACGCTGGTTTTAGGCTACCTCCGGTATTTGGAGTCACTCAAAATAGGGTCTAACGCTCACTTTTCAGCCGCGACTTTTCCATACCGCAGATCCCCTTACGTCAATTGCGTATCCTATCTTTTCAATGGGATTTTTCTAACTCCGGTATTTAGAGTCGTGTCTGAAGTGAGCGTTAGAATTCTAACGACAAAACTCCATCCGCAGAAAAAAGTCAGTAGTTAAGAGCTTTCTGGGCTAACGCCGGTTCATAAAGCTCTTAACTACTGTACTCTAAAGTACACTAACACCCATAAACTACCTATGTACCCCTAAACCGAGGTCCCCCCACATCGCCGCAGCTCGATTAAATTTTTTTAACCCCTAATCTGCCGACCGCCACCTACGTTATCCTTATGTACCCCTAATCTGCTGCCCCTAACACCGCCGACCCCTATATTATATTTATTAACCCCTAATCTGCCCCCCACAACGTCGCCGCCAGCTACCTACACTTATTAACCCCTAATCTGCCGTCCACACGCCGCCGCCAGCTACATTATCCCTATGTACCCCTAATCTGCTGCCCTAACATCGCCGACCCCTATATTATATTTATTAACCCCTAACCTGCCCCCCACAACGTCGCCGCCACCTACCTACAATAATTAACCCCTAATCTGCCGACCGCAAAGAGCCGCCAGCTACATTATAGCTATGTACCCCTAATCTGCTGCCCCTAACACCGCCGACCCCTATATTATATTTATTAACCCCTAACCTGCCCTCCCTAACATCGCCGACACCTAACTTCAATTATTAACCCCTAATCTGCCGACCGAATCTCGCCGCTATTCTAATAAATGTATTAACCCCTAAAGCTAAGTCTAACCCTAACACTAACACCCCCCTAAGTTAAATATAATTTACATCTAACGAAATTAATTAACTCTTATTAAATAAATTATTCCTATTTAAAGCTAAATACTTACCTGTAAAATAAATCCTAATATAGCTACAACATAAATTATAATTATATTATAGCTATTTTAGGATTAATATTTATTTTACAGGTAACTTTGTATTTATTTTAACCAGGTACAATAGCTATTAAATAGTTAAGAACTATTTAATAGCTAAAATAGTTAAAATAATTACAAATTTACCTGTAAAATAAATCCTAACCTAAGTTACAATTAAACCTAACACTACACTATCAATAAATTAATTAAATAAAATACCTACAATTACCTACAATTAAACCTAACACTACACTATCAATAAATAAATTAAATACAATACCTACAAATAACTACAATGAAATAAACTAACTAAAGTACAAAAAATAAAAAAGAACTAAGTTACAAAAAATAAAAAAATATTTACAAACATAAGAAAAATATTACAACAATTTTAAACTAATTACACCTACTCTAAGCCCCCTAATAAAATAACAAAGCCCCCCAAAATAAAAAAATGCCCTACCCTATTCTAAATTACTAAAGTTCAAAGCTCTTTTACCTTACCAGCCCTGAACAGGGCCCTTTGCGGGGCATGCCCCAAGAAGTTCAGCTCTTTTGCCTGTAAAAAAAAACATACAATACCCCCCCCAACATTACAACCCACCACCCACATACCCCTAATCTAACCCAAACCCCCCTTAAATAAACCTAACACTAAGCCCCTGAAGATCATCCTACCTTGTCTTCACCATACCAGGTTCACCGATCCGTCCTGGCTCCGATATCTTCATCCAACCCAAGAGGGGGCTAGACATCCATCATCCGATGGCTGAAGAAGTCCAGAAGAGGGTCCAAAGTCTTCATCCTATCCGGGAAGAAGAGTAGATCCGGACCGGCAACCATCTTCTTCCAAGTGGCATCTTCTATCTTCATCCGATGAGGACCAGCTCCATCCTGAAGACCTCCACCGCGGACCCATCTTCATCCGGCGACGTCCAACGGAAGAATGATTGGATCAGCCAATCGGATTGAACTTGATTCTGATTGGCTGATTCCATCAGCCAATCAGAATATTCCTACCTTAATTTCCGATTGGCTGATAGAATCCTATCAGCCAATCGGAATTCGAGGGACGCCATCTTGGATGACGTCATTTAAAGGAACCGTCATTCGTCGTTCAGTCGTCGGCCAGGATGGATGTTCCGCGTCGGAGGTCTTCAGGATCCTGCCGCTCCGGATGGATGACGATAGAAGATCCCGCTTGGATGAAGACTTCAATCGGATGGAAGACCTCTTCTGCCCCGCTTGGATGAAGACTTCTACCGGATGGAGGACCTCTTCTTGCTCCGCTTGGATCAAGACTTCGGACCCTCTTCTGGACCGATCGCTGAACCCGGTGAGGTGAAGAAAAGGTAGGGAGATCTTCAGGGGCTTAGTGTTAGGTTTATTTAAGGGGGGTTTGGGTTAGATTAGGGGTATGTGGGTGGTGGGTTGTAATGTGTGTGGGGGGGTATTGTATGTTTTTTTTTACAGGCAAAAGAGCTGAACTTCTTGGGGCATGCCCCGCAAAGGGCCCTGTTCAGGGCTGGTAAGGTAAAAGAGCTTTGAACTTTAGTAATCTAGAATAGGGTAGGGCATTTTTTTATTTTGGGGGGCTTTGTTATTTTAGGGGTTAATAACTTTATAATAATAGCGGTGCGGTCCGCTCGGCAGATTAGGGGTTAATAAGTGTAGGCAGGTGGAGGCGACGTTGTGGGGGGCAGATTAGGGGTTAATAAATATAATATAGGGGTCGGCGATGTTAGGGCAGCAGATTAGGGGTACATAGGGATAATGTAAGTAGCGGCGGTTTACGAAGCGGCAGATTAGGGGTTAATAATAATATGCAGGGGTCAGCGATAGCGGGGGCGGCAGATTAGGGGTTAATAAGTGTAAGGTTAGGGGTGTTTAGACTCGGGGTACATGTTAGAGTGTTAGGTGCAGACGTAGGAAGTGTTTCCCCATAGGAAACAATGGTGCTGCGTTAGGAGCTGAACGCTGCTTTTTTGCAGGTGTTAGGTTTTTTTCAGCTCAAACAGCCCCATTGTTTCCTATGGGGGAATCATGCACGAGCACGTTTTTGAGGCTGGCCGCTTGCGTAAGCTACTCTGGTATTGAGAGTTGCAGTTGCGTTAAATATGCTCTACGCTACTTTTTTGGAGCCTAACGCAGCCTTTATGTGGACTCTCAATACCAGAATTATTTTTATGGTGCGGCCAGAAAAAAGCCAGCGTTAGCTTTTCGGGTCGTTACCGACAAAACTCTAAATCTAGCCGAGTGCCTGCTCCCAGATAACTTCACGTGCACGAGCACAGTGTTATCTATATCAAATACGTGAACTAACACCCTCTAGTGGTGAAAAACTGTTAAAATGCATTCTGAAAAGAGGTGGCCTTCAAGGTCTAAGAAATTAGCATATGAACCTCCTAGGTTAAGCTTTCAACTAAGAATACCAAGAGAACAAAGCAAAATTGGTGATAAAAGTAAATTGGAAAATTTGTTTAAAATTACATGCCCTATCTGAATCAAGAAAGTTTATTTTGGCCTAGACTGTCCCTTTAAGGAAGGGGTGTCCAATCTTTTGGCTTCCCTGGGCCACATTGGGAGAAGAAGAATTGTCTTGGGCCACACATAAAATACACTAACACTATTGATAGCTTTTTTTTTTATATATATTTTTTATTATAAAAGTAAAAGAGGGCAACATAAAACTAGTGGGATATTTGATATTGTTTTTGAGAAACTAATGCACCAATATCTGGTTCGATGGAAGTAGTCTCAATTCTCAGTAAATTCTCAAGGTGCTAATCACATATTTTGGTTCTAATTTTACTCTTCATGTGCTTCATCTTTGAAAATAGTTGCTCACAAATGTAGGTGCTGCCAAAAAGCGATGACATAAATAAGGCGTGATTGTGCAGCGAGGGATATTTGTCTCTGGGAAGATAGGTCTTATAAAAGTCCAGTAAAGAGACATGATCAAATGTTTCTTCAAGTTGAATGTCAGATTGAAGCTCTATGCATTCCATTTGAAAATTTGCAGGTAACATATTTATGTCGACTGAAAATGGAGTCGCAAATATACCAAAATATTGATTATTTTTCAGGACATGCATTTCCGGACATCACAGATCACAGCATGTTCTGTCTTGGGGTACAAAGTTAGGTTGAAAATAATTGATAATCGGTGTGTTTACAAGCACATCTAAAGTCTGATGGTGTCAATTAGACTGTCTGCGCTTGGAAGATAACAGACTGGAAGTCGCACACCAGCGTAAAACTGAAGCCATGCATACAAATAGCGAGAGTTTTAAGAAAGTTTATGAATTTGTGTTGGGCCGCATTCAAAGCCGTCCTGGGCCACATGTGGCTAGGGTTGCCACCTCGGCCATGTTTTCCTGGACACTTATGAGTTACACATGCTGCAGGGTGTTCAGAGGGAAACATGCATTAATCTGCTGGACAGCAAAAAAATAGTGATCCTAGACAGCATTATTCATGTTCCTCCCTGCACACCCTGCAGCACGTGTAACTCATAAGTGTCCAGGAAAACATGGCTGAGGTGGCAATCCTACATGCGGCCCATGGGCCGCAGGTTGGACACCCCTTTGTTAAAGTGTGTCATGAAATGTATTTGTACCTTTCTATTAAACAAATAAAATGATCTGGGTTATTCAAATATGAACTATAAATTCAAAATAACTTTGCCAAAAAAGCAACGCAAAGGCAAATAAATGCAGGCAACACCCCCATCCCACATCAATATATACAAAAAGTTCAAGCAGCACCTCCACTTGTACAAAATTATCAATTTTATTGTACCAAGACACAAAAATCCATGACGTTTCGGGCTCAAATGCCCTTAATCTTATGATTAAGGGCATTTGAGCCCGAAACGTCATGGATTTTTGTGTCTTGGTACAATAAAATTGATAATTTTGTACAAGTAGAGGTGCTGCTTGAACTTTTTGTATATACTGATTTGTTTGGAGCTTAGGCAGGAGCTCCAGGCTTGCACTCCCATCACCAGTGCTGGAAGATACTATCTTGTTTTATACCCATCCCACATCAAGTGGGCAGAAAATGTGTTTTCTGATTGGGATACCTTATAGAGAGGATGTGGATAAGCTATTGATGTATAAAATTGTGGCCACTATAAAACCTGGGTGAAAGGTTAATCAAATGGAGACCATCCACCTCCTGTACTTTATTTTCATGCACCCTTCAATTCTTTAATTGGTATTTCTCTACAAATATGCAGAGTGCACATCACATTTAGAATTGCGAGAACAGTAGCAAATGTAGCCTCTGAGATGTTGTACTGTGCAGGGTGAATTATATATTCCCGGAATCCCTCTCCGCAAGTTCTCAATCAGGTCAGCTTGCTGTGTTACACCTGCTCTTCTCTCACATATCTTGCTCCCCTATCGGCAGCTTCTGAGCACTGCGTTACAACCACGTGTACTGCAGGTAACTCCGCCCACTACTTTCTCGCTTAACCAATCCCAACAGGGAAACTGTATGCCATAGAACCCGGCCAGGCTACGATAGGACCTGCTGGTGACTAGGGGCGTGATCCATCGCTGTTGAGGAGTTTTTGTGTTGTGCTAATTGCTTTTGCAAAAGTTAAGAAGTTGCAAATAACCGGCACTGTGCTGTACTTACTTATTGCACAGCGCTGCATCCTGCTAATAACCGAGACTAAGCTGTACTGTGCACAACTTGGACCGCCTGCACTGCTGACTGAAATAAACTTCACTGTACTTCGATGATCTGGGACTACCCTTCAATTACCGTACACGGCAAATACTTATATTGTGTCTCTTGTGCATCCTCGCTCCATTCTTCATGTGTCCGAGTGCTGGAGAGCAACTCAATACTATTGTACTAGTAGCTGACTTTATTGCTCTGTGCGGTGCACAATACACTGCATCTCATATACTTCACTACGAATATTTGTGAAACTGCAGCTTCACCACACTAAGCAAACCCCCTGTCACCCTGGGAGGACAGTGTATAGCAGGTACCACACACTGACACACAATGCTGCTGCTGAGCCTGATGTGTCTGCTGCTACCGACAGGTAAGTACCATGCACTTATCACACCGCTGCAATCTTCCAGCAAATTATAAGGCACCCAAAATTGTCTCACACAGGTGATCACAGACGAAGCAGAAAATGTACATATTTGTTGTCTATAAGTATGTTCATACATATTAACTTCATAATTTTATTAAAGCACATTCATCGCAATTACAATTTGCATGTATTTTAACCCTTTATGGCCATGGACAGAAATCCCAAGCTGGTAGCTAAAGGGTTAGCTGTAGATGGGTGACGCAGGCGCATTCAGTGTTTCTGGATCCTGGCTCTCTGCAATCCTCCTGTTTCCAGGCATCCTGTCTGTGCTATTAGATCTTCCAGCTCTCTCCGTGCTGCCAGATGCAGGAGACTGCCACACATGCACCAGACACAGCCTGGAGAAAAACATACCAGGGAAGATCCTGGAGCAGAACTGTCAGTTACACATATACATACTGTTAACCTTGTGCAGAATTGTCTGCAAATACATATAGTTAGAGATGATCATGGGATCTGAGTGAAACGTTCAAGTAACATATCAAAACATATTTAAAATAAATGGTAAAAAATTGTGGGTTATTGCATGAACACGTTATTCGATAGACTTTATATGGCAGATTGAATGGACCAGTCTTATCTGCAGAGTGATTATCAGTTAAGTACCACACAATTATTACATAGCCTAAACATGTCATTTTAAATTGAAATCCACACGGGTGCATTTCAGTTTTGAATAGAAACATTTTTCTAATATACATTTTATAGCAAAAAATGCTTCTAATAAAAGTTATAGCTGTTTCAAAAGTGTATTTAAGTATGCCCGTGCACACGCATTGTAAACACAGCACTTGCTCACAGAGCCTAAGGTGCTTGGACCATCTGGTAATCACTCAATTTGTTAATTGCTGACATGATACACGCCCTACTGGTGCTCAGAGCAGCTGCAGTATTTAAAAGGCTGGTGCATTGAGAATATCTAGCTATGCTGCACATGCAGAGAAAAATGTTAACACTAAAACAGTGATACCGTTTACTAGAAGTATTTTTGCCAATGCATGTATATTGCAAATATGTATTCATGTCCCTATAAGGAAAAAATGTATTTTACTACCAAAAAAGCAGCAAATCTTAGATTTAGTTTGTTTCATATTCTAAATACAAACATATTATTTGGGTGCCAAACAGTCTATGACATGAATGTGCAACCTTTTATATTAATATATTGTTAAGAAACAACATCCTTAACACTGACAAAAGCTACATTTCTCTCAGGAATGTGGATTAAAAGTATCCCAATAAATGAAACTCAGGGAACCTAAATGAATTGAAATGAAAAAAAAAAATAAAAAAAAAATAACACATTCTGACAGAATATATCATGTTTACTAAGCAGTGTATCCCATTTTAACATTACTATCCCACTTCAGTTTACTGGAATTTGCACAGCAAGCCAATTTTATGTATGTTTCTTTTGGCTCAGGTGAATTATGGCACAACAGAACGCTACTTAGTAAATATGGCCCCAGGCCCCAGTATATCTGTTGTCTACATAGTAGTGGGGCCCCTCAGACTTTGCCCAGATATCACAGTGCCTCTTGCTGTGTGTCTACTATGTGTGCGTGTGTTTTCAGGGGGAGGCAGAGTGAAGAGGCCCTTTATATTTTCATAGCTGATGTTTCAACCTGAGCCACTTCTGGCAAGGTCCCCCTTGCTGAACATCATAGTTTCCGTTCATTAGGAGTTGGACTGGGGCAGGGAGCTGAGAATTTGGTTGTGGAGACCGCCTTTAGCACAGCATATTCTGCAAAGCGGCTCTGGCGGTGCTGACCCTTCTAGGTGAAGAAGCAGAGAAAATAAAGTCAGCACTTGGGGTCAGTTAAGGATCTCTGGGCTGCGGAAACGGGACATACATACTTAAGAGCTCTAACGTGAAAAAAAATATATGCTGAAGCACTTTTAAAATATACATTTCTATACCATTTTATTTTATTCTGATTAATTTTAAGGGCTCAGTAACTGCTCTAAAAATGGTTCACTTTAGGTATTGAATCAGCATTGACAGGGTATAAGAAGAGAACAAGACAGAGCTATGTTAATCAGTGCTTGGTGAACAATTTCATAAAAATTGGAGAAACCTGTGAGGTCTAGAAGACTTACATAAATTTGCTAACAGCCTTGTATGCCCTTCAAATTTAAGTCTTGCATATCGTGGAGCCAGCAACATTTTTTCTAGGAGTCAAAGAAGAGCATTTGTAAGCATGTATGTATGTATGTATGTAGAATAATCGTAAAAAATATTGGGAGAAAGGAGTAAAATTCTATTCTAGACACTTTACATCAACTCCTGGGTATGTGATTGTAAAGAAAATACATTGATGTAATACGTTTGCTGCTACAAAATGTTGATACCTTAATGGGGTATATGACCTTACTTAGTTAAAGAGACATGAAACCCAAAATTATTCTTTCACAATTCAGATAGAGAATACAATTTTCAACAAAATTCCAATTTACTTCTATTATCTAATTTGCTTCATTCTTTAAATATAACTTGTTGAAGAAATAGCAATGGACATGGGTGAGCCAATCACACAAGGCTTCTGTGTGCAGCCACCAATCAGTAGTTAGTGAGCCTATTTAGATATGTTTTTCAACAAAGGATATCAAGAGAACGAAGGAAATTAGATAATTGAAGTGAATGGTGGAGTTGTTTAAAATTGCATGCTCTTTCTAAATCATGAAAGAAATTTTTGGGTTTCATGTCCCTTTTAAGATTTACCCCAGACATAAGTCCCTCTAGAAAGAATTGAAGGTTCAACTGTCTGCAAATTTTGCACTCCCGTGCATACACCTATATCAACTCTGGATAGGCTGCAGGTAAAATCATTAGCAGTCCAAAGTCAATATGGAAGTTATGCTTGTGAGTTTACTTTTAAAGGGATATTAAACCCAAAGAGAGCTGTTTTGGAGAGATCAGGTAGGGATTAGGGGGTTGGAGGTGTCAGGTGGGAGGGTAATCTCTACACTAAAGCTAAATTAATTTTACAAGCTGAATGGCCCTTTCACTGCCAGGAATAATAGAAATGTGGTGCACAGGCTGCACAGCGACATTCTAATTACCAAAAAGCAACGACAAAGCCATATATGTCTGCTATTTCTGAACAAAGGGACCCCAGAGAAGCTTTTACAGTCATTTGTACAATGATTGCACAAGCGGCATGTACAAAAATTTCTGTGAGAAACCCAAAGTTTTTAAAAAAGTTAACAATTTCTGTTTTATATAATCACATTTAGCTGTGAAATAGTGGCATGACATACCAAAATGGTCCTAGACCAATACCTTGGGTTGTCTAATTAAAAAATAAAAACAAAATAGTTTTGACAGGTATTTTGGGCAAGTTCTTCTCTGAAAGTCCCAGTAGGGAAGGGGTTAAAATTGTATGCTCTGTCTGAATCACAAAAGAACATTTTTGGGGTTCATATCCTTTTAAGGGTGTATTAAAAACTCTAACATTAGTATCTCCTGTTCATTTTTAAGAAGACCACAAGGTGGGCTATATTTTTAAATCAGAATGGATACCACATCCCATGCCATTGGCAAAACTCACAGCTCTGGGTGTTCACAAGGCACTCAGGTAGCTGGGTTTATTTCCAGTGATTGAGACAAATTAACCCCAGACAAGCCTGGGTGCAAAGCATAATAGGAAAAAAATATATAAATGTCAAACACACACAAAGTAACCAGCAGTCTCTTAGATGGAATGGTCTCAGATCCCTTGCCATGTATTCTCCAACATCATCGGGCGTTGTAGGCAGCCCCCCCCCTGATTACATACCATCCCATTGCTAATTAAAAGATAGAGCCTCTTGGTATCTGTATTTAAAAAGCAGGAATGTAAAGCTTAGGAGCTGGCTTATTTTTGGTTCAGCACCAGGGTAGCTGATTGGTGACTAAATTCAAATCAGACAGTGGTTGTGCTGCACAGCAAATCAGACAGTGGTTGTGCTACATAATATAAATATATATATATATATATATATATATATATATATATATATATATATATATATATAATCTATACACGCACACAAAGAAAAAACCCAGTCCATCCAATACTTAAAGGGACATAATACTCATATGCTAAATCACTTGAAACTGATGCAGTACAACTGTAAAAAGCTGACAGGAAAATATCCCCTGAGCATCTCTATGTAAAAAGGAAAGATATTTTACCTCACAATCTCCTCAGCTCAGCAGAGTAAGTTCTGTGTAAAAAGTTATACTCAGCTGTTCCCAGCTGCAGGTAAAAAAACATATATGAAGAAATGAACAGCAGCCAATCAGCATCAGCAGTGCTGAGGTCATGAACTCTTTTACTGTGATCTCATGAGATTTGACTTAACTCTCATGAGATTTCATAGTAAGCTGAATAGGGAAATAATATGAGAGTGCACAAGGCTCATCCCCTAAGCTGTCCCAGGACAGACACACTAAAATGCTGCTTAGAAATCCTTTACAATGGGAGGTGGCTACTGAGGAACTTTTGAGGTAAAATATCTTTCTTTTTTACATAGAGATGTTCAGGAGATATTTTCTAGTCAGCTTTTTACAGCTATGCTGCATCACTTTCAAGTGTTTAAACATTTGGGTATTATGGCCCTTTAAGTCCCAGCAGTGTGAACTATATAAAGTGCGAAGATACTGCACAAAGCGTGGTGCAGGTAATACAAATGTTGCAAATATACAAACACCCCTTTACAGCTCAGTTGTAAAAGTTAGTATCTAACTGAAAGCATTCTCCACTTAGTGCCTAATATTGTGCATGTGCAACAAGACAAAGTACCTTAGTTACTTGAAAAAGGAGAATCAGTACGATACTGGTTGCTGTGTCCTCCGCTGATTGTAGCGTTGTGCTGGCCGGAATGCCGAGTCCGGATTCCTCCTTACAGTAACGTCAATGAGGCACAAAAGGTGGATGAATAGCGAGATCGTCTTGCAGCTGGGGGGTGTGAAGAGAACACACTGCGGGAAGTAGAGCTGGGTGCTCGTCGATAGGTTCCGAACCTCAGGGCAGCTCAGCCATAGACAAATAGAAAAAAGGACGAGGATACTCTGGAACTTTACCAATGTGGTTTATTCAAACGGACGAGTGGAGCACTAAACAGTGTACAAGGCTGACAGGATCTGACGCATTTTGCGCATGCTCACATGCGCTTCATCAGAGATCTACAGGTGTTCACCAGGTGAGCACTAATATACAAACTTCATCCAATAAAAATGCTAATACACATAACAGGTGCAAGTGTTGGCAATATAAACACAATTTTTTACGGTACTAAAAAGTGACAGTGATCAATAAAGAAATATGGAATATGTTAAGCTCTAAGATTACAACAATCATTTAACACTATAACAATCATATATTTTCCATAGGGGCTCATTTACGAGGTAGAATGTGTGGTAACTTTCAAAGCGAAAAAGCAATGCCGTGTTAGGCAAAGGTTACATTATTCTCTGCAGCTAGGGCCGTTAGGTTGCAAAAGAGGTGAACAGCATTATCTGCTATACTTAGAATATTAGCTAAAAGCAACAAATGATATATTTGGCAACATATATTATATTAGCAAAGTAGTAACATTATTTTATAGATGAATAAGGGAAGGGAAACAATCTAATATGAAGTAAGGTGAAATAAAATAGGTGAATAGTCTCCGTGTATGTACATAATAAATACATAATAAATACATAGAGTCCACGGGAATCGCTAGTTTGCCTTCTATAGAAAAAAATGCTAATATATTAAACCTCGTACCTAAAGCAGATTGGTTTAAACACATTAAAAAAAAATGGGGACATCAGAAATGATTGATTGTATGGAACATAATAGAAGAATATATATATATATGTAAGAGCGAAAACTATTACATAAAAATAGCTATTAACAATAAAAAGAATAAAAATAACAGCATAAAAATAATAATGATAATATTAATAATATTAAATATACAATGGCCTGGCCTGAAAAAAAAGAAGAAAAAAAAGGTAAAATAATCAGAATTAGGGAACATTAAGAAATGAGAAAAATCAAATGGACCGAAGGAAGAAAGAGAAGGGGGAAGGGGAGAGGAAAGGAGGGAATCTAAGGGACTCAATCTATAAACAGATCTAGATCATGTCTCCTGATAATACCCTTGGTAAATGTGGTTTGTAGGGTAAAGATGCAATAGGCTCTTTTCCTCAATATTTTGCCTATTCTATCCCCTCCTCTAATGTCTCTCTTTACATGATCTATGCCCTCAAAATGGAAAAGGTGTTTGATATACGTCTGCCATGGGAGCGGAAATGCTTGGCCACTGGAGTTCTGGGAGTATCCTCATCTAATGACAGCAAGTGCTCCCTAACACGATCCTTGAGGGGGCGTGTAGTGAGGCCCACGTATTGGTGGGAGCACTGCTGGCATGTGATGAGGTACACTACATATTCACTGGTACAGTCTATTCTCTGTGTGATAGGAAAGACTCTTCCAGTTGTGGAGGATTTAAAATAATTGGTTTTCTTTGTGTAAGTACAACTTTTGCATATATGGCCACACTTGAAAAAACCTTTAGTTATTGATAGCCAATTCGTCACCTGAGATGGTTTATTAAAGACATGCCTTCATTGGCGTTCCTATATTTCTTATTCTTTTTTTTTTAATTCTTTTTTTATTGAAGAGAGTCCAGGCATACAACAGGTAAACAGTTACATACATATGATCCATCACTTTGTGATATTACAATAAAAGTTGTACACACAGAAAAAATAAATAGAAAATGGCGCTAACACCCTCTTTTAAAATATTAATAATAATTTTCAATAAATTCAATCTACAAAATCCTATAATAGAATAAAATCCCAAAAGAATTGCAAAATATATTTTAAACAACAACAAATTGGATATGAAAAGAAATTTTACCACCTCCGAGTATTAAAGTTCACAGATCACAAAAGTCCACTGCTGCTTATTTACCAAATGGATCCTTCACACCAAATGAAGTAGGACAGGAAATTTAACTCTGAAAGAAAAAAGCGCAAGAAAAGACTCAAGTGCAATAAAACACACAGACGCTGCTGCTCTTAAAAATATGCACTTACAATGTTTAATAAAAAATCATGCAGTTTAAAACAAAACTTTTTCTCTCCAAGGCAGGCAATCAGAATACTCAGCTGCTCCGATCTGCTTTCCCAGCCTTGCTTCCTTTTAACAGTGTACACTCCCTTCAGATATCCACCGGAACTTTCAGAATAAGGGAGACGCTTATTCCTAGGGCTACGGTAGCCTTGTGTATCCAAAAAACGAGCGTTCTGTTCCTAGAACTACGGCTCCTCTAAGCAACCAAAAGTTTCTCCTGCGGTACCTCTACGCGTTTCATCTGCTATCGTGCAGACTTTCTCAAGAGGATTGAAAATGTTGTCATAGGTGGATCAAGTGTCCGTCCTGATAAAAACCCTCACGTAAGTTCCTATTGGCTAGAACCCCCTCTATATTACATAGATAAATAATACTCTCTGGGTCCTAAAGGCATTCCTTTTTAAGCTGATAAAAAACAAGTATATTATTGCAAACACGCTTCAATAAAATGAATACATAGTAAATTATTAATTTTATAAATAATTTAACATACATAAATAATACTGTCTAAAGAATTAATTAATATCTTCATTAAAACTAATCATACTCAAACAAACACCACATATATAGTTTAGAAAATAAACATAAATACAAAAAATTAATACACAATGTGTATGCATATTAAAAAGTTAATAATATATAGTATATCTATATATTAAAAAAATAGATTGTATATACACATAAGCTATACTAAAAACACATTCTTTAGCTGGAAAAATTTCATCAAAAATCTGTGCCTAATAGAAAATTATGCAAACATTAGCAAAGATACAGGAAATAGTTTTGAGTATCCATAAACTGGTACAAACACAAAAAAATGGATAAAATTGTATATACATACTAAAAATTTGATTCTATGTACATAAAACATTATTACCCATGTTTGAATAAACTCTTCACTGAAATGAGATTTACAAGAACATTTTATATGCTTTTCAGGTTCCATTATTTAGGAACATGGTAAATAACCCCATATTTATAAAACTTCATTCTGTGTTATTAAAAACTGTGATATTATTCCCTAAGGATAATGAAAGGAGGATTAGACTATATGTTTCCATAAAAAACCCTAAAAAGCCTCTAACCAATGTTAATATTCACATAAAAGCTGCTATGTCAATATCTATGTTTAATCCTTTGGGATGTAAACTATTGAGTTTTTGGATCCAAAAAGTTTCCTGTTTTCTCAAGCTCGTCAACCTATTATGACAGCTATCTGGTATCCAATCTATAGCTTGTATTCTAAGAGACCTAGGGTCTCCCCCATGGCATTCTATAAAATGCAATAGTACACTATGGTTGTCTCTTTTTTCTTTAATGTTGTATAAATGCTCTGTTGGCTGAAAGATGCATTATATACAACGAATAAGAACAAGAGATGGTAATTTCAAAAGTTTTAACATTCTGAGCAGTGTTGGATCAGGTTATAAAACAAGTATGTATGAGTATATACTTAACATAGGTACAACACATTATCATGGCTCATTTTGACCAAAACTTCTTCGATATCTGTTACCTGAACTCCCTCATTTTTGTTTTTAACTAAACTAAACAATAAACTAAACTAAACACACCAGTGCCCATATAGATCTAAGAGTGAGTGTGCTAGTGCTGTGCTGGGTAAGATCTTAGCTATACAGTTCTTAGCCAGGTATAAGTGATATGGTCAAGTGAGTGTATTGCTCAGCACAATAAGACTGCAGTATAATTTACAATTTAATCTAGACTAAACTATTGTGAACATAATATTTGAACTCTTTTTCATATAACAACAACACAATAGTAAGGGGTGAATAACGTTTTGGTCTTAGTACTCTCAGCATGAGCATGCAATATGGCAGAGGGCTGGCAGTTACAGAAAAGCTAATTACAGAAGGATCAACTGATCTTTTGCCTTAAGTTGTGGTAAATTCTAACTAAACAAATATGAGGTTGGTCTCTATACTTTGTCAGAAGCATGTTACATGAAAAATGAAATAAAAGTAACCTGGATAGTCTCTCATGCCTAACTGCCAATAACTCGCCAACGAAACATTAGCTGAGTAATAAAACAGATTATAGTAATTCCCCAAGGGACATGGAGATGTAACCAAAAGTTAATGTTACTTAATATGTCAAGACAAGTATGGGAGCTAACTCCTGAAAACGAAGGGGTACCAAGCAACTGTGTTTGCTGAGACTTACTTTCTAAAAAATATGGCTGGTAAAAGCAACCTTAAGGGGGTCCTAATGTTACTTGCTAGAGCTTAATACTCATTCTTTGCACCAGAAAGCTCAAATCAAAAGATAGTCAGTATGAGACAGATCGATATATGTTACCCAGGTTTCTAAGACAAACAAGCCTGCATAATCTGTTAAGGCCTATCTAATAAGGGCAATAATAGGAGGGGAGGGCACCCCATTAACTGCTAGGTTATATTGCCCAATAATGCAAGCTTGACTACCCTGATAGGAAAATGTATGCGGTTACCTAATACTTTCCAGGAAATATGAATGGTATATGTGAGTGCACAGACTGTGCAAAATGAACAGTTTGCATAGACATTTTAAGAGTTGGCAGAGGTAGTGTAAGAGATATGTCTAATAAAAGCACAATGATCATAATGTTATCTGCTAAAATATAGTGTTACAGGTAAGCAGTATCTCAGTGCCTAACAAATCAAATATACTGAACCATTACACAAAGCTAGAGAAATGGGGAATCTACTACTAGAAAGGTTTGAAATGTACAACAGAAAAGTCTGGCAGCTACTCTTGATCTAATTAGGAGATAACATTTTTTTACAGATACTTTTTTTAGTCTCAGATCGGCCATCCAATGTAAAGCAGATCTAGAGTGTTAAGTGTTAGTTCAAGATTTGCAGCTGATGAATTAATTTAGCCATTGCAGTTTAGATGCAGGTAAGTTAAAAACATGACAAACCAAAATAAACCATTCAACAGAACGCTCAATAGCCAGTCTCGTTTGGAGGTTCTTAATTACCAGAATGTAGGGATTGGAAAGTTATGTCCCACAAGTAGAGACAACCGCCTCTGAGCCAGCTTACACTGACTTGGTGTATGAAGTCATCCTACTCCGCTCCTTGGCAGAACAATCTCACCCATTAATCTTGAACCATGGTGGCCATCTTTTTTCATCGAATAATCCGAACTGCGCCAAATAGTGTTCAACACCGTCAGATTTCTCCTTGTATGTATGTACGCCATCATAGAAAAACCTGTTGCAGATGTCAGCAAATGCCAGTCATGTCTTTCTCCTCTGCATGCACAATGCGCATCCATCCAGAGCCCTGGTGATATGGAGAGCCAATCTGCTACTGACATGGGTAAACGTGGAGGAGCGATGTGTTGCGGAGCTTCTGTAGTATTATCTCTTTGAGCGGATTTGGAACTGTGGTAGTTGGCCCCATTCAGCAAGGAGGATATCCAGGGGTTGCGAGTTAGCGTTCCGTCATTACTCAAATCAGGCTGTGTGTCATCTAACCCCACGGCACTGCATGAAGAATCGTGCCTTGACTGTTGATTATATAGTGTGATCCCATTATCATGTATAGAGGAAGTTATCAGTGTCTGTATCTTATCGAATTCTGAGGGACAAGTTCTTTACGTTGCCTGAACCTCCTTTTGTAGGTTTTTGTAGCTTAGGAAAAGACGCTCAAAAATAGGCAGAAATGTTGTGATTATCTGCGTGGCAACGTTCCTTTCCGGTTCCATTGCTCAATAACTCCTTACGGAGTATAATTTAGTATAATGCCTTCCGGGGAAGAAGTAGTTATAATGCTTCTATCTGCCAAGGTTTCCCGGACAGCTTATCTGTGAAGGGAGATGCATATGGCATAGAAGGGTGGCGAAATTGCTGATGTTATAAGAGATTTTCTTCAGAGCTAGAGGAGCTCACAGCCATCTTCTAGAGCCGCCCACCGGAAGTCCTATATTTCTTATTCTTAACAGAAAACGGGGTTTGTCTATTAAATTTGCTGACTTCGTTGGCAGTTTTGGTTAGAATTCTTTTATTATATCCCCTTTCTTGTAAGCGTAAGGTAATAAGATCTGCCTGTGCATAATACTGGTTCAAATCTGAGCAATTCCTTCAAGCTCTGATGTACTGACCTTTAGGTATGCCTCTTGTCATATGTTTGGCATGACATGAGTCTGCTCTAAGGATAGTATTACGTGCTAAAGACTTCCTTTAAATCGTGGAAACAATATTGTTGTCACAATCAACTGAAAGTTGCAGGTCAAGATAGGAAATAGATCTCAATTCAACATTATAAGTAAATGTCAAGTTGAGGTTGTTGTCATTCAACAGGTCTATGAAAGATTTTACCTCTTGTTGGCCTCCTGGATTCCACTTTGGCCACTTTGGTTAAACCATCTTGATAAAGGCAGCTAACACTGCCGAAACGCGTAGATTTGCTTACTTTCATTACATACTATTTTACACTGATTGTCATATGTTACTAGTCACAGGTTCATTTCGACCTCTATGATAAAAATAGAGAGAGATATATGATTAATCCCTGTGTGTGACTTTCTCTCAGTGCTGTTCTATAACCTTTCCTTCTCACGGCACAAAAAACAGGTTCATTTCTACCTCTTTGAAAGCTTTTGAGGTAGATGCATGAGTAATTCCTGTGTGCCCATCGATTGCATTATATCTGCATTATAGTAATAACTCTCTGCTGCATAGAAAAATCATCTACAATACACAGCGGATATTGCACAGGCCGGAGCCTACTTCTAAAGAAGAAATTTTATATACATTGGGGAGGAGAAAGACGGATCGACATTGAGCTGTTTCAAACAGTTGAAGATTTGTCATCACTGACTTTTCGAAAAACTCGTCGGACACTTGCAAGTATTACTAGGGATATAAAGTGTCTATTTTTTATTGAGACTTTCTTGTTTCAAATTCGTATCTACCTCTGGCTCACAGGATTGGAGGACTCTGACTAGTCAGGTCACGTGATGCACACAGCTCACGGCTCGTTTTTTCATAACTGCTACTAACGGCTAACAGATTGGACTCACTCGATATTTGCTTCTGATACAAGAGCGGTTTGACATTATTAGCTCTTTGTTACTGTTTTTTGGCTGATCGATATATATTGCCTTTATTTACATCTCTGCCTAATCAAAGCTATATTTATGTTTTAGATACTTATGCTACAATATTGCATTTATTGTTTTTTAAATAGTTACATTGAATATATATAGCTTAATTTTCAGCTATATTTTAACTCAATTGATGCCGGCATCTTATATGTATTTTTAACCATCTGTGTATAGTGTATATTATGGTATTCATTACTACGAAATCCACATATGAATAATACATATTTTTTATTAAAACCTTTTATATATCACTTGGCTTTATTCTCTTTAAACTAATAGCACATATTACAACAGACATTCGTATCTGGTGAGCTCCCATATAGAGCGCTTATCCCACCCCCCTTTCTCATATTACACATCTATAGTCAGTATATGGAGATTTACTAGACTATTTAAGGGATTTAAGCTTACACCATTGTTTAGCACTCACACCACAACTCTTTTCTTTCACTTTGGTTAAACCCCCTAACCAAACTAGTACTCCGAAAGCCACATTTTCCAGCATAGACACGAATGCTGGTGACTCTGAATCTTCCTTGCCACACTCTCTGGGGTCCCCGGCAGCTGAGCTTCATGCGTCTACTATCATACCGAAAATAGGAACTAGTGTTCCATCAAGACCCACTTTGGCCACTTTTGTTAAACCCCCTAACTAAACTAGTATTTCAAAAGCAACTAACCAAGCTCACAGATACCCCAGCAGGGCAGCCTCAAAAAACAAAAAGAAATAGATAATGTAATAAATCTTTCTGATATTCAATTAACCCCTGCACAGATTTCTATATTAAACAAAGTTCTCACATTTGCACCCAGCACTAACTTTGATGTTTTCTCTACCATGATAGATGTGAATAGATTAGTGCGAAAGTTCACCTTAAGAAAACATTTTTCTGACACTATCATTGATGACCCACTTCCAAGTCCACAAATGACCACACGATTTGATAATACTAACGTAGGCTTACTTTTTAAGTACCTATGTGATTTTAATTCACTTATCTCTTTACAACACACGATAACAAGCTCCACAATCCCTACTCACAAGTTCACACATAAAGATGGATCTTACTTCTATGCTATCCAGGCCAGAAGCCCTAGCATTGAATTATACCAAGAAACGGTATTAAGAGACATAGTATCACTAAATGACACTCTAAAAGATTCAAACCCCACTAGACAAAATAATGTCACTTTTCTAGAAAGATCTGCCCTAAGAGAATTAGAGGACAATCCGATATTGTGGTTACCCAAGCCGACAAGGGAGGGACAGTAGTGATACTTAGCTTCATCAGTGTTATCTGAGATATTCTCTCCCAACTCAGTAACTCTAATACTTATTCAAAACTTGGTTTTGATCCCACGTCGACATATAGGCAGGAATTATTGTCATTCTTGGACACGGCGCTGGAGGAGGGTTTCATCACTAAAGATGTTATGAATCACCTACTTATAGATGACCCTCTTATACCTACCTTCAGAATCGTGCCCAAGATTCACAAAACCCTCCAAAGACCTCCTGGGAGACCCATAGTGGCGAGTATTGGGTCACTCTGTGAGAGATTAGGAGCATGGTTGGACTCTGTCCTCCAACCAATAGTAGTATCTCTCCCTGGCTATATTAGAGACAGTGCTCACCTTCTGCAACAACTAGACAATATCAGTTGGCAACCTGGCTTCCAATGGCTCACCATAGATGTCACTGCTCTCTATTCCAGTATTACTCACCAAAAAGGGCTTGAAGCTATGGGCCATATGATCAGGAGATATACTTATTTCTCTGATGAGTAAGTAGACTTCTTAGTTTCTACAGCTAAATTTTTACTCACGCACAACTACTTTGTATTTGGGGGGGACTTCTACCTGCAAAGATGCGGTACAGCCATGGGGGCTAAATTTGCCCCGGCATATGGCAATTTATACATGGGCTGGTTAGAACTTAATAATAGCGTCTTTGCGGATGGATTCCCCTTCAAAGACAATGTAGTTGTGTATGGCCGCTTTTATAGATGATTTGTTTGCCATATGGAATCCAGGAAGCCAACAAGAGGTAAAATCTTTTTTTTATAGACCTGTTGAATGACAACTACCTCAACTTGACATTTACTTATAATGTCGAATGGAGATCTATTTCCTATCTTGACCTGCAACTTTCAGTTGATTGTGTCAACAATATTGTTCCCACGATTTACAGGAAGTCTTTAGCACGTAATACTATCCTTAGAGCAGACTCATGTCATGCCAAACATATCACAAGAGGCATACCTAAAGGTCAGTACATTAGAGCTCGAAAGAATTGCTCAGATTTGAACCAGTATTATGCACAGGCAGATCTTATTACCTTAAGCTTACAAGAAAGGGGCTATAATAAAAGAATTCTAACCAAAACTGCCAACGAAGTCAGCAAAATTAATAGACAAACCCTGTTTTCTGGTAAGAATAAGAAATATAGGAATGCCAATGAAGGCATGTCTTCTAAAGATATAGTATTTTCAACTCAATACAGCAGACAATTCGATGATATTTGTAAGATAGTATTAAAATATCTTCCTATCTTGCAGAGTGACAATAAACTGAATACCATATCTAGAAAGCAAATTAAATGTGTAGCCAAAAAAGCTCCCACAGTGGGAGAAAAGGTTAAGAAACATTTCTTTAATAAACCATCTCAGGTGATGAAAAAACCTTTAGTTATTGATAGCCAATTCAAGTGTGGCCATATATGTAAAGTTGTACTTACACAAAGAAAACCAATTATTTTAAATCCTCCACAACTGGAAGAGTCTTTCCTATCACACAGAGAATAGACTGTACCAGTGAATATGTAGTGTACCTCATCACATGCCAGTAGTGCTCCCACCAATACGTGGGCCTCACTACACGCCCCCTCAAGGATCGTGTTAGGGAGCACTTGCTGTCATTAGATGAGGATACTCCCAGAACTCCAGTGGCCAAGCATTTCCGCTCCCATGGCAGATGTATCAAACACCTTTTCCATTTTGAGGGCATAGATCATACAGGGAGTGCAGAATTATTAGGCAAATGAGTATTTTGACCACATCATCCTCTTTAAGCATGTTGTCTTACTCCAAGCTGTATAGGCTCGAAAGCCTACTACCAATTAAGCATATTAGGTGATGTGCATCTCTGTAATGAGAAGGGGTGTGGTCTAATGACATCAACACCCTATATCAGGTGTGCATAATTATTAGGCAACTTCCTTTCCTTTGGCAAAATGGGTCAAAAGAAGGACTTGACAGGCTCAGAAAAGTCAAAAATAGTGAGATATCTTGCAGAGGGATGCAGCACTCTTAAAATTGCAAAGCTTCTGAAGCGTGATCATCGAACAATCAAGCATTTCATTCAAAATAGTCAACAGGGTCGCAAGAAGCGTGTGGAAAAACCAAGGCGCAAAATAACTGCCCATGAACTGAGAAAAGTCAAGCGTGCAGCTGCCAAGATGCCACTTGCCACCAGTTTGGCCATATTTAAGAGCTGCAACATCCATGGAGTGCCCAAAAGCACAAGGTGTGCAATACTCAGAGACATGGCCAAGGTAAGAAAGGCTGAAAGACGACCACCACTGAACAAGACACACAAGCTGAAATGTCAAGACTGGGCCAAGAAATATCTCAAGACTGATTTTTCTAAGGTTTTATGGACTGATGAAATGAGAGTGAGTCTTGATGGGCCAGATGGATGGGCCCGTGGCTGGATTGGTAAAGGGCAGAGAGCTCCAGTCCGACTCAGACGCCAGCAAGGTGGAGGTGGAGTACTGGTTTGGGCTGGTATCATCAAAGATGAGCTTGTGGGGCCTTTTCGGGTTGAGGATGGAGTCAAGCTCAACTCCCAGTCCTACTGCCAGTTTCTGGAAGACACCTTCTTCAAGCAGTGGTACAGGAAGAAGTCTGCATTCTTCAAGAAAAACATGATTTTCATGCAGGACAATGCTCCATCACACGCGTCCAAGTACTCCACAGCGTGGCTGGCAAGAAAGGGTATAAAAAAAGAAAATCTAATGACATGGCCTCCTTGTTCACCTGATCTGAACCCCATTGAGAACCTGTGGTCCATCATCAAATGTGAGATTTACAAGGAGGGAAAACAGTACACCTCTCTGAACAGTGTCTGGGAGGCTGTGGTTGCTGCTGCACACAATGTTGATGGTGAACAGATCAAAACACTGACAGAATCCATGGATGGCAGGCTTTTGAGTGTCCTTGCAAAGAAAGGTGGCTATATTGGCTATATTGTTTTGTTTTTGAATGTCAGAAATGTATATTTGTGAATGTTGAGATGTTATATTGGTTTCACTGGTAAAAATAAATAATTGAAATGGGTATATATTTGTTTTTTGTTAAGTTGCCTAATAATTATGCACAGTAATAGTCACCTGCACACACAGATATCCCCCTAAAATAGCTATAACTAAAAACAAACTAAAAACTACTTCCAAAACTATTCAGCTTTGATATTAATGAGTTTTTTGGGTTCATTGAGAACATGGTTGTTGTTCAATAATAAAATTAATCCTCAAAAATACAACTTGCCTAATAATTCTGCACTCCCTGTATAAGGAGAGACATTAGAGGAGGGGATAGAATAGACAAGCTATTGAGGAAAGGAGCCTATTGGATCTTTACCCTACAAACCACATTTCCCAAGGGTATTAACAGGAGACATGATCTAGATCTGTTTATAGATTGAGTCCCTTAGATTCCCTCCTTCCCTCTCCCCTTCCCCCTTCTCTTTCTTCCTTCGGTCCATTTGATTTTTCTCATTTCTTAATGTTCCCTAATTGTGATTATTTTACCCTTTTTTTTTCATCCAGGCCATTGTATATTTAATATTATTAATATTATCATTATTATTTTTATGCTGTCATCACTAACTTTTTTTTTTCTTCTTTTCTTTTTTTATTGTTAATAGCTATTTTTATGTAATAGTTTTCACTTTTATATATTTATATTCTTCTATTATGTTCCTTACAATCAATCATTTCTGATGTCCCCATTTTTTTTAATGTGTTTAAACCAATCTGCTTTATGTACGAGGTTTAATATATTAGCATTTTTTTCTATAGAAGGCAAACTAGTGATTCCCGCGGACCCTGACTATGTATTTATTATGTACACTTTTTCTCTATACTCGGGTCCGGAGGCTATTCACCTATTTTATTTCACCTTACTTCATATTAGATTGTTTGCCTTCCCTTATTCATCTATTAAATAATGTTACTACTTTGCTAATATAATATATGTTGCCAAATATATCATTTGTTGCTTTTAGCTAATATTCTAAGTATAGCAGATAATGCTGTTCACCTCTTTGGCAACCTAACGGCCCTAGCTGCAGAGAATAATGTAACCTTTGCCTAACACAGCATTGCTTTTCGCTTTGAAAGTTACCACACATTCTACCTTGTATATGAGCCCCTATGGAAAATATGATTGTTATAGTGTTAAATGATTGTTGTAATCTTAGAGCTTAACATATTCCATATTTCTTTATTTATCACTGTCACTTTTTAGTACCGTAAAAAATAGTGTTTATATTGCCAACACTTGCACCTGTTTTGTGTATTAGCATTTTTATTGGATGAAGTTTGCATATTAGTGCTCACCTGGTGAACACCTGTAGATCGCTGATAAAGCGCATGTGAGCATGCGCGAAACGCGCCAGATCCTATCAGCCTTGTATACTGTTTAGTGCTCCACTCGTCAGTTTGAATAAACCACATTGATAAAGTTCCAGAGTATCCTCATCCTATATATATATATATACACACACACACGCAGTTCCTTTATCCTTTTCAGAATAAAACGCTGCACTCACCGGTCTTGAGAATGATATGGTTTATTCACATTTCATCACATCAATAAATCACTGCATAAATACCCACAGACGTTTCAGTACCCGACTGGCACCTTTCTCAATAGGTAGTTCAAATGTCTCCAAATGTTCTCTAACAAACTATCACACCCGTTCCCTATTAAACCCTAATGGGCTCAAGCTTCCGGTTCAGCCAAGCTAATGCGCTCCTGCCACGTAATCACTGCCGTATACCTTGTCTTACTATCCAGATGCATGGCTAATTTGCATAACCTCTCACCTTTTGACGAGTAACGACTACGTCACCATCAGATCAATTTACTGCAGCAAGGATAAGCAATGGCGTAGCTGAGCACAGAAAAATAATTTTTGTCTACAAATACTCTACACTAACTATGCTTTAAAAACACACATTTAGCCTATCTGTATATTCCCAATTAGGCTATTTAAAAATGAACTATATACTAAACAAGTAGTCCCTAACTCCTTTCGTGCTTATTGCAGTATGATAGAAACTTAAAAAATGCAGAATACACACTCAGTTGAGCCCCCAGGATTGATATATCCAAAAATACAGCCATCAGTAATCATTCCTGGGGTGATAGTCCCTTGTTCTTATATTGCCAGATGAGACCTCTATCGTCTAATCATAGCCAAATCCGGCTAAAGAAACACATTATAGCCCAGCTAGACATTCAAACCTTTTGGAGCTTCAGTGTCTAGTCGATAGATCCACAAAACTTCAACCTGTAGGAGCTTTCTGTGCCTATCCCCACCTCTGTTCAGTGGTGGTACATAATCAATTATCATAGTCCTTAGACTGGCAGCAGTATGCCCTGCTTGCATAAAATGCCTGGCCACAGGTTGATCTGATTCCTGTTTGTCAATGGCAGCTCTTATGGCATGGCAATGATTAGCCATCCTCTCCCTAAATGTGGTTGAGGTCTTGCCCACATATACAAGAGAACACGGACAAGTCAAAATGTAGATCACAAAGCTGTTGGTACACGTCAATCTGTGAAAGATTTTATAACTTTTCCCCATTCGAGAATGATGGAACTGGGATCCCATAAGCATGCTGTTACATGTGGTACAGTCTCCACACTTATAGCAACCCAACTTCTTTCTAGCATCCTTCCAAATGCCTCTCTGATAGCATTTCACTGGATCATTATGTACCAGAATATCTTTTAGGTTGGGAGCTTTTCTGTATACAATACGGGGAGCATCCAAATGTGCAAACGGAAGTGACTTGTCAGACTTCACAATGTCCCAATTCTTTCAAACAGATTCCTCAAGTACCTTTATGTAGGTATACGGCAGTGATTACGTGGCAGGAGTGAATAGGCTTGGCTGAACCGGAAGCTTGAGCACATTAGGGTTTAATAGGGAACAGGTGTGTTAGTTTGTTAGAGAACATTTGGAGACATTTGAACTACCCATTGAGAAAGGTGCCAGTCCGGTACCAAAATGTCTGGGGGTATTTATTGATGTGATGAAATCTGAATAAACCATATCATTCTCAAGACCGGTGAGTGCAGCGTTTTATTCTGAAAAGGATAAAGGAACTTTGTGTATGTACACCCTGGCTGTTGCTAATGCGGTTATATATATATATATACATACATACATACATACATAACATTTTTTGAATAGGGGCAGAGATAGCAGAACAAACTTTTCCCTATGCTATCCACAACTATAAAAAAATGTTTAAACATACAGAACCTATCTTGTTCGTAACCTGGGGACTCTGTGTGTGTGTGTGTATATGTATATATATATATATATATATATATATATATATATATATATATATATATATATATATCTAAAAGATTAGCAAACATACGTTAAAAACAGTGCATCAAAAAATGTTATTACTGTGGTATATGATGAGCTCATACATAAAAAGTCTGCAAGTTGAACATGCAACTGCCCTCAACGTGGGTCGTAGGTTATGGGTAAATATCATGAGGTCTCAGATGTTACAAATAAATAAGCCATATACATGACTAAATATATGTGTGTGTGTGTATATATATATATATATATATATATATATATATATATATATATATATATATATATATATATATGACGTGCAGTGAGTTCAGCGGCTGGTGAGGCACTGGCTATGATACGCCCGAGTAGCACATATATGAACCCAATAGAAGTAGCCTAAATTTACGATTAAATTAGCAGTTTGCACAATGACTATTAGAATTATTTACAACACATGCATTCAGGTAAAAAACTGATTCAATTCTTGCTATATAGGCACATACAGAACAATGCACATTTGAAAATAGAAGTGAATATTAAAGTGTCTTAAAATGACATGCTCTATATGAACCAGGCAAGTTTAATTTTGACCTTCCTATCCATTTAACTCAGAGGGAAAGCACAGCAGATGACAAATATATATGTCTGATAGATATTATAGTACATATATATATATATATATGTGTGTGTATGTGTATTATACACAAACAGTAAGACACACACACACACACAAACATAAGACATATTACACACATAAACAGACACACAAAGACACACATGCATAAAGACACACAAATATAAAGACATGCACAGACATACACTTATATACACACACAAAAACATAAAGACACACAAACATAGACACACACACTCATATCTATCTATATACATACACACACACATAAAAAACCCAAATATATACTGATTGTAAGGTGTGTGACAGTGCTTACAAATATTTATATCAATCTAATAGATATTAATAATTATAGTACCATGGTGTTTTTTCTTTTTATTTGAGTTAATATCTCCATCACATTAACAATCTTGGATCACATAAATACAATAAGAAACAAAAATGTCAACGCCTCGCGGGGCTATACAGACAAAATAATATTCCCATTTCATTATACAAATTCCGACATATCAAAAACTAATGTATCAGTAATTACCTTTTGTCTATCAAAGGATTAGGGAGACATTAAAAGAGAGAAAAAGAAACCCCTAATTTTTAAATCTTGTCATCAAACAATACATAAATTCATGCTGATTGTAGTACCATGAACGTATACAGTTATAACAATTTTTGTACTCTTATTGCCTTGTTATTTTACCCAGACTAGTAGTATAATCAATTAGGAGAATCTCGATTAAACAAAGTTAGACGAACTAACATTAACACAATTGCCAAAATAGCAACAACAAACAATAAAAAACAAGAAACAAAAAAAAAAGTGATAGACACAAAACGGCGTTCCCTCTCCACTCCGAGACCCCACCCATCACTAACCAGTCAGGTATCTAGCTTGTATTGCTAGAGTTGACCCTCCTTCCCAGATGTCTGTACCTATCGGATAGTACTAACTGCTGAAATAGCATAGAATCCTGTAGATGGGATAAGATCTGGCTTTGTAAATTCTCTGATAAAGAAATTATAACCGCTTCCCATTTAGCCAAGAATAATTTAAGATGGTTATCACAATAGATCATGGGGTCTTTACTGTCTGCTATAAGTTGAGTTAGCATATTACTAGTAAAAGCTGTAATACTTGGCACATTTTTGTCCTTCCATTTACATAGAATCAGCTGCCTAGCCACCAATATAGCTGTATTAATAAGCTGTTTATTAATAATTTCTTTTTCTGTCACCAAAAATATAATTTGTTCTAAGTTAAGTTTGACTTTGGATCTTAGGAACTTATTGAGCCAGAACTCCACTTTACACCAGTATTGTTGAATCTGGGGACATGAGTAGAAAACATGGATCAAATTTGCCTCAGGAGAGCTGCATCTTGAACACTTCACTATTTCCTGTTTCTTCCACCTAGATATCCGCCATGGAGTCAAGTAGGCTCTATTTAGTAGTTTTGTATGCGATTCTCTAAATTAAATCACTCGTGTATATTCAAGAATATTGTGCTTTTGTAATGTAGATTGTATCTACAGTAATCTATGCACATTTCCATTGTTGAGAACTGTAACCTGTTGGGGAATTAGAAATTACAGACAATAGACTTTGTTGCCTTTTAAAGAATGTTTTATGTATTTGTAATCATCAACAAAACAAGCAAATGTTGTGGTGCTCTTTTCTATTTTCACGGCATGATTTTTGTGACCTATAAATGATTTTGATAGCCAGCATTCTTCAATACAGGTGTCACTGTAAGAACCAGTCCAAATAACAAGCTTTTAAAGTTATTTTCAGAATTGAAGCAACTGCTTACACTGCAGTTTAACAGGTCTCAGAAATAAAACTTTGCATTGCACTATAAGCTGTGCTATTTTTTCTTATATAATAAAAAGTATTGTGAAGTTATGTCAGTTATAAAATGTTGAAAAATGATCATGGAGGCAGACAGACAGGGCAGCATGATCATTCTTGCAGAAAGTCAGTTTGACACATGATCCTTTCCATTTTGGTATTACTGTGTGCTTTACTATAGTCAATAATACTTGTAAAAAAAAAATCGTTTTTTTTCAGTTTACTGATCATTTTTTCAATATTTTATAACTGACATAACTTCACAATACTTTTTATATAAGAAAAAATAGCACAGCTTAATGGGCTTGTACTGTAATGCAAAGTTTTATTTCTGAGACCTGTTGAGCTGCAGTTACAGACTTACAGTACAGTAAAGTACAGATCTCAGAAATAAAACTTTGCATTACAGTATAAGCCCATTAAGCTGTGCTATTTGTTCTTATAAAAAAAAGTATTGTGAAGTTATGTCAGTTCTAAAATATTGAAAAAAATGATCAAACAAGCAGACAGACAGGGAAGCATGATCATTCTTACAGAACGTTAGTCAGTTTGACAGACATGGGCAATCGGGCATGTGTCATCATCATGCCGGACAGTAGTTACATAATCCTTTCCATTTTGTGAGTCTACTCTAGTTTGTTAGACTGTGATGAACTTCAACTTACTAGTATATTTCTTTCCTGTTCTAACTTCTGCCTCAATCAATGCCTTCAGCGGTCAGCCACAAATATATTCTAGTAGGAGCCGAGGGCACTCGGCACTGGCCGGTGTTGGCAGCAGCTGAGCTGATTGAGATATATATATATATATATATATACTGTAGAAACTCTTATATAGACATTAACTATGTCCAAAATATGATGTTGGTCTCTGGTATTGCAATAAACTTGTAATTACGTTTTATTCTTATTATGTCAAATTAAAGGGCACCAGTTGAAGTTTTTATTTTTATATGCTCCCCTGTTCCTTAAAAGCTACCATGAGTGATAAATTAATATGGCTTTTACTGATCATTATTTATCGCATCTAAAATTTCCGTTAAAGAATATCACATTACTGTTATAATTTTTATTGCTCATTTATCTATTCAATAGGTTTATGACACCCAGTTTCTTTATTTCCGGATTCCGAAATTTTTATACAGCTTTCCAATTTACTTCTATTTTCACATTTGTTTCATTCTCTTGGTATCCTTTGTTGAAAAGCATGCTTATGTAAGAGTATGTGCAGCCACCAATCGCCAGCTAACTCCCTGTAGTACAGTGCTACTTCTGAACCCTCCTATGTGTGCTTTTTAACAAAGGATACCAAAAGAATTAAGAAACTGTGATAATTTTTTTTTTTTATTGCATGCTCTATCTGAAACGTGAAAGTTTAATATTAACTTTACTGTCCCTATTAAAATGTTATTAGGCCAACATAGAGAAGTTAACAAAAGGAAAATATATAATAATACATCCTTCTTTTTGTATTATTGTTTTTAAGCTGGATCCTCGAGCACAGATGTGGAACTTGTGATCCCAACAGTTTTATGGGCTGGTGAAGATCCTTTGCAGAATACCAGAGGAGCAGCAACCTTCAGGAGCCACAGAAGACCACGCTCTATACCAGGAGCTAAGGCAAGCCACCCTGACATCCTCCACATCCAGTTGCCTACATTTGGCAAGAATCTGTACTTGCACTTGCAGAGAGACCATAGCTTCCTTGCCGCAGGTTTTCTAGTGGAGGAGAAGATGGACCACAGAAACATTACCCATACCCAAATCCCATTGGATGAGCTATGCTTTTATACCGGAGAGGTTGTGAACCACAACAACTCATTTGCATCTGTCAGCACATGTGCGGGACTGGTGCGTACATTTATTATTATTATTATTATTATTATTATTATTATTATATCAAATCCTCTTTTGTATCTCTAGAATAATGCAGGTAGAATTAGTCCCATCGGGTTTGTATAATGAATAAAGGGTAGGACTGCAAGCTTAAATATTCAACACCTCAAGCATTTTTTATTCATGAATTATTAGGACACACTAATTCATTTATCCCTGACTTTTGGTTGTATAGATTATTTGCAAACTCTTGCTTGGCATCTTATTTTTGTTGGAATGGCTTTAGAGTTCGTTATAAATTTGTCAAGCCCTGGTTTAGGACAGAGTACACATCTCCCTTCAGCTGTAGAAAGAAAGTCTTTGAATCCTGATATTCTTGTTTTCTGGTACGTACACAACCTATTAAATGATGTTCTATAGTGCTTAGCATCCAGGAAGTACAAGCAAGACACTATCCAATTTTATATTGCATAAGGGAAATCCATGAGGTGTCACAAACCTCTAAACATTATAATCAATGGTGTCATTTATAAGAAATTCCACTGATCTGTGGTGAGGTATCTAGTTCTATGTGGTATGTGTAGGAGGGCAGCTGATTATAAAATTCCTTTTACCTAGATGTCATATTTACTAAGATTTGAA